>NW_023270699.1:893947-943615 GCF_011800145.1 Mirounga leonina
CTGCTGTTACTCCTGCTGTTACTGCTGTTACTCCTGCTGTTACTGCTGTTACTCCTGCTGTTACTCCTGCTGTTACTCCTGCTGCCACTGCTGCTACTCCTGCTGTTACTCCCACCACTATGACTGCTGCTCTTACTAACTCCGCTACCGTTACTGCTGTGATTATGCCCACTACCACCATTTCCACTACTCTTGCTACCATTACGAGCGGTTCCACTATTACCACTGCTGCTACTACTTCTGTTATTGCTGCTACTCTTAACTACCACCGCTACCTTAGTACTACTGTTACTACTGACACTATTACTGCTACCACCACTGCTACTACTACCACACACACTACTGAGTACAGGTAAAAACTGGTAAAATTGGAATAAAGTTTGAAGTCTGATTAGCAGTACTGCACGTATTCTTTTCTGGGTTTTCATATTGTACTGAGGTTACATAAGATGTTGCCACTGGAAGGAGCTGGGCAAATGTTAGCGGAGACTCTGTACTATTCTTGCTCCTTCCTATGAATCTGCAATTATTTGAGAATTAAAGTTAAAAATAATGTTACAGCAAAGTCGAAAGAAAGCACAGAGAAATTCTGAAACAAAAGCTACAAAAGCAGGTTTCAAACTCAGTGAACACGATTAACAACAGAACCGTGCAGAACTGAAGAGATTTTAGGAGCCGAAAGCTAAGCCACAGGAGATGGTCCAACACGTACCAGAAGCAGATGGGAAACGCGAGAGATGAGAGGCACGCACACCGCGCAGGCCGCTGGCCTACATTCACTCGGCTCCAAGGAGAAGGGAGGGGTGGGGCAGAGGCCCCATCTGCAGGGACAGAGAAAGACATCGAGGCCACCGACTCAGGCACCCCACCCACCGCAAGCAAGACTGACGGAGGGACTCACACTCGATGCATCATAACAGAATCTCAAGACAACAAAGACAAAGAGATCTTAAAAGCAAACAAAGAAATAAATGGGATTATTTTCGAAGGAGCAGAGGTTAGACGGAAGGCGCCCCTCTCAACAGTAACCCCGGTTGCTGGAGCGGAACGGAACTGGGGCTGCAGGTGCCAGAAGTCACCGTGCACTTGGAGCTCTGCTGCATGTGGCTGTCCTTCCCAGATGAAGGCGAATGAAGGCATCTCCAGACACTCAGAACATTGGACCCACTCCACAGTAGCTTGTAAAGGGTGTTGTTCAGGCAGAAGGAAAACAGACACAGAAAGAATACTGGACTTGTAGGGAGAAACAGAGAATAAAAAATGTAAAAAGATAAATAAAAGGAAATGAGTATCAACCATATAGGACAATAATGATTACTTGTTATTTACTTAAATAATTCTTAAATCTCCTGGGACTTAAATATATATAAAAATTCATTATGGTGGTCATGGAACAGGGTAGCTTTTTCTTTCCTTTTAATTTTCAAAATTCCTTAAAAATCCCCAGATACAGTGACAAGATTAACAAAGAAAGACCCCCTGAGACCTCTTCAGTAGAGTCAGATCTATCAGAATCCATCAAACCCCCAGAATAGGGGTAGGTGTGGCCAAAACACAGCAGCAGCGTCCGAGTGCATCACCGAATGCACAGCGTTTGTAGGAAATAGTAAGTGGGGAACAGTCCTTTGGGCCACAAAACTCGGAAATCCCCCACAAAGAAATAGGGACTCACACTACGTGGGAATCTAGGTGAATATTCTGACAGCAAATGGAGAAACTCCAGGAAGTATGTGCTGAACCCAAGTCCCCAAGGAAAGTGAAAACAAAGGGAGAAAGAAAGGAGGAAGGGAGGGAAGGCAGGAAGGAAGGAAGAAAGGAAGGGGCAAGGAACCATTTAGGAGCTTGTAGGGACATTTAAACCATGCTGAAGGGCTCTAAGCCCTCAGGAATCTCAAATATATACAACAATATTCACTTTTGGAGAGAGAACCATCTGGAGGGAAAAACAAACCCAACAAAAAACAAGTGAAGCTACTGGAACACGGGAGGTTTCAGAGAAGGATGATGGCGGGGGGCTGGGGGGGCAGCCTCCGAGCGTCCCAGCTGAGCAAAGCACGAGGACGATGGCTGAGGGTGTGGGGCACAGCCGTGGGAGGGGATCGTGGGAGGGGAGCGAGCGCTAAGCACTGTCCCTCTCCAGACGACAGACGGGAGCAAGTCCTCCTAAAGCAGGAGTGATGCTCACCAACAGAAGGCCTGTGCAGAGGCCATTTAAAACCTATTTCATGGCAACAATAAAGGAGAAATCCCTTGGTCCCCAAGACTAGGAAAGTTATTCTGGCTCATTCCCAATTCCTATTCAGGAACCTCTTCCCTAATGGTCCAGAAAACCCCTTATTTAAAAACAAGAGGCACAGAATTATGATCGAATCCCATAAAAATATATTACCAAAAAGAAGCGAAAATAAAATAAATAACATTGTAAGGGATAATAAAAATACACCAGAAAACTATGAACCCAAAGAAATATATAGCCTAATTAATATATCACATTGAACTAAAATTTGAGAAAATAATCAACATTTTAGAAGAACATAATTTAAAGTAGAATTAGAACATCTCAAAGTGACATGGCAAGAAAAGAGGAAGATATAGAAAGGTGGCTAGAAAAGCTCAGGAATAAACTAGAATGTTTTTCAGAAGTGAGAAGTAGAAGAAACACAGGAGCAAAGATATAGCACAGAAGGCCCAGGAAAGAGTGTAGAGAACAGAAATAAGGAAAGAAAATAATGAGACAGATGCGCAGGAAGAAGATTCAAAAGAACATGACAGATGTCACGCATGGGCAAGAGAGGGCCGACGCTCACGCACGCCTAAGTGCAACCCGCTGCATCTTCACGTGCACACGTGTACCTTCCGAAGACACCTCCTGAAATAAACCAGAGCCTGCGATCCTGAAAATTCAAGCCTGACAAGTTAACAGCAAGACACACTTTAGGAAAACGATTAAATGTTAGAGATGAAGTCTTCGGGGCGTTCAAAACAAAAGGTCCCATGCGCTTATGAAGAAAAGAACATCAGAGTGAGGTCAGACTTCTCAACAGCAACGCAAAAGCAAAGCAACATTTTTAAGACACTAAAGTGAAAAAAATGTAAACTAAGGATTTTATGCAGCTAAATTACACTTGAACTGTGAAGGCTACAGGTCAAAAGATGTGAAGGTGCAGGAACACAGGGAATATGTGGTGAGCCTACCTCGAAGAACCTAACATAGAGTGGGTCTCAGCCAACCACAAAATAAGTGGAGAAACTTTGTCACAAGGTACAGTGACAAGCATCAGATATATTTCACTCTAGAACCAGGACTAAATAATGCAGTTAATGGTGACAGAATAACGTACAAATGTTAAATGTGCTGGAGATAAAGAATTGATAAAACTAATAAAGTGGGAGAAGAGGGAGGAGTGTAAACAAGGGGAGCCTTCCAGCCACCAAGAGGGAGTAACCAGGCGGCACGTGAAACAGACCATTGGGGGTGGGAGGGGTCAGAAGAGGCTTCCAGCCACCTGTGAGACTCCCCATGGGAGCACATCACTAAAACCAAATAAAAGAAAAAAAGAGAAGAGGGGTTTTTGTGAATTATACAGACAGATAATAGTATAAAGCCAAAAAATATATAAACCTCCCAAGAATCAAAAGAAATATGAACAAAAAGGAAATGTTTACTAGGTTAAGGAATTCATTTATACATATATGTATATATTTATATTTTCAAAAAAGTAGTGGAAAGATAAAAAAAATTAAAAGCTACTTACTTGGGAAGGGAGGGAACTGGATGGAAAGAGGGGTGGACATGAGACTTTTCTGAATAGACTGCAATAAATTTTTACTTTAGAATCATATAAATGTTTACATAATCAAAAACAAGAATTTTTTTAAATCCCTGAAAGCTAAAAAAAAACAAAACCTAAGTATAGACGAAGTTGGTGATAGAACCACACAGAAGAATTGTGGCAACTGACCTTAAAACGCAGGAATCTGGCTGGATATTCTCAGGGGTAGACAGAAATGCAAGGAAATATACTAACCTTGATTAGTCACTTGTTGGCACCAATAATATTCCAAACCCATTTATATGTACATTTAGGGTAAAGCACATAATAATGCTAACAAGACAAAAGAGAAACAAGTCCAAAATTTAAAAATTTTAAGTTTAAACCCTATAATCTCGCATTTGATTTAGAACTATTTCTGTGAATGCACAATTTCCCCTTCTTAACTCTCCCCACTAAAACTATGAAAAAGTGATGACACTCAATTGCCATAAGCACCCTTAATGCCTAGACTATGGTGTCTAAATATTATTTCCCAACTGGGGCAAAATAGGGCCCCTAAGAGAATTGGTTGATTCCAGGAAGTCTGGGAAAGCAAGCATCAAAGCCGAGATGGGAACATGTTACAGGACAGAGTCGAGGAAACCATTAAAGACTAGTGCGGTTACATCCACACAGAAGCCAGCAAAATACAGAACAATTTGAGTAAAGAGAATAATAGTTGCAAGTGAACAAATTTACTGTATATATAAAACCCATAAATTAATAATAATGCTTTAAAAAGAAAGAAATAGCAGGGAGAGAAACAAAACTCATTGGACAATGAAAAAAATACTTAAATACCAAGAAATACTTATGCTGCTTTTCTGGTAGGAGCCGTATTTTACGGAACCAAATAGCCCTAGCGAATGAGGAAGTTATTCCATACGGAATAATCCCAACGAAGACATGTGGAAAGGGTTACACAACTGTCAGGCCACTGTTCTGCAGCCCTGAGTGGAAAGACAGATCTAGGTGTGGCTATAGCTGGACACTGAAAACCCTGGGTGGACGGGGGGTGGTAAGCCTGAGAGAGCCGGGATCAGACAGACAGCCGGCAAGCCCACAGCCCCGGCGCCAACCTCAGGGGACCACGCACAGCACCACCTACCACGTTTGCTTGTCTGAAAAACACGACTCAGGCGGAATAAAGCCAGGTTCTAGGAAACAGGGAGGACGGAGGAGTATGCTGAAAGACCCGGCAAGGAAGCAACCAGCCGAACCCAGGACATGGGATAGCCCGCAAACCACCCAACCGTCAGCAGCGAGAAGGTCGGGGGAACGTGCTCACATGGACAGGGTCACAGCACAGCACCAAAGGCCGGCCCGCAGCGCTGCTTCCTGGCATTTCAACTCGACGTCATCGGGGAGCCCAGATCCAGGGGCAGGGAACACTGACCCCAGTGGGAGGGAAGTGAGAGTCACGGCACAGCAGAAGCAGGAGTGCTGGGGCCCTGCTGCAGGGAGGCCGCATGCCGGGACAATGCCCAGTGGGGTGGGAGGGTGGGCAGAGCAGGAAGACGCCCGGCAAACAGACAGCACTGTGAGGTCGTCCTCGGCTGGGAACAGACTGGTGCAGGGTGGTGACATGTGCGCAGCTACACTTTCAAGGTCATTCTGGTTCCTGGGAGGCTGTGATTGGTCCCATGACCGTGGCAGTCAGGATGGAGGCCGACTCAGAGCGGGTGGATCAGATGACAAGGAGGGAGGAGGTAATCAAGAGCGACTCTGCAGCTCCATCTGATGGGATCTCCCACAGAGAGAGGATTGCCACCCGCCAGCCTGCCAGCTGGAAGAAGTCAGCTCCTGGGGCAGTGGTGGCCACGGCCGGGCAGGCAGCCGCCCTGCAGGATGGAGGAGGAGGCTGCTCCAGGTGGCCTGGCAACACTGCCCCGCCCTGCCCTCCCTCGCTCCTCTCAGGAGCTCCTTCCGGCGTTCTGGAAGATCAGACAGCTCTGTCTAGTGAGGTCACTGTGCCTGTGGCCGAGGCTCCCTCTGGCACCCTGCTGTCCGCTCCTGTTGGATCAAAGTGCAAGGCCATCAGCTGGCTGGGGCCTGTCCTCCCAGGGCTGCCCGGGGCACCGGCTCTCCATGCGCTGTCCCCCGCTGGGCGGCCAGCCTCAGGCCTACGGCTCTAGGATGGAGTCACACACGGAGCCCCGGGCCCAAGTCCGTCTTCTCTGGCTTCGTCGGCAGCTGCGCTGGCCCTGCCTCTGCTCTGATGCCATTTAGGCCGGCCAGAGCTGGCCCAGGGGGATGCTGCTGCCCTGGCCAGTCCGGTCCGCTGAGCTGGGGTTCAGGCCACGTCCTGCCAGAGGGACTGTGGTCGCAGCCCCCGGTCTTTGTTGCTCATGCGTCTGTCACTCACAAAGCCTTGCACGGGGCAGTGTGGCCACACCAAGGGCCACCACCTCCACAAGGTGCCCAGTGCCCTGTCTCTTTGGCCTTGAGCCTGGTGATGGTGTCCCTGCCTCTGGTTTTTCAGATGCACATGGAATGAAAAGAGCTGCTCCGCGGTTCTCCTGGTCAGCAAGGGCCTGGCACCATGATGTAGAGGACACACCCAGGACACACCAGGACCCCTGGCCCAGAATAAGAAGCCCACGGCTTCCCTCTGTCTCGGGGTCCATGGGTTCAGGCTTCCTCAATCAGAGCCTCTGTGGAGGGACCAGGGGCGAGGGGACTGTGATGGTCGCCAACCATGAGGGCCAAGGACATGGGTCCACCTCCGGGCAGAGGGTGCTGACGGTCCTCACTCCCTCTGCTCACCTGACCACATCCTGGCTCAGCTGGGCCTTCCCTGCATGTGGACTTTTCCTCTGGTGACCAGACAACATCTGTCTGACATGTGCTCACTGGTCCACATGGTCTGAATTTGTTTCCAACATTTAAAAATCAGATTTCATATTCAAATCCCGTTTTATGACTTTAAACGGGGGAGCAGAAGACGCAGGGGCACTGCATTTACAGGCCCAGGAATCTACAAGTGCTCCCATCCCACTGAGGCGGTTTTCCGCTCACGGACAGTGGGCAGACTCCTCCCAGATCACTGAGCCACGCTCTGCACAGCCCTCTGTCCCTATCTGTTACATCCACGCTGATGGCCACACACGCCAGGCTGTGGTTGTGAATCCTTGTGAATCCTGGAGAGACTCTGCTCCTGTAAAGAGCAGCTCTGGCTGGGGGCCCACCTCCCTCTCCCCCGGCTTGTCTAGCAACTCAGGGCATGGCCGAACCTGAGAGTGGGCTTGAATAGCTGCCAGAGGCCAAAGTGAAAAGTAAAAAACAAACAAAAGTACCAAGCTTGGCATTTACCACAAATAGCAGTTTTACTAGATTTTCTGAAGTTTTAAGGCTGTAGCATCAGACGGCCTGGAAAGTGACCCTCCAGGAGGCACTTCCTTCTCTGTAGAAATGTCCCTCATCGGGCTGATCATCTAGGGTTCTTCCAGCCTTCGAGTCCATATACTAAGTACTTCACAAGGGAAGTGCACAAGGTTATGAACAGTGAAGGTGACAACTCTTAGTCACATGTGATATTAGCCTCAGAATGGCAGCTCCAGGCACGGGGCACGGTGGACACGCCAAGGGCCTCATGAGCCCCCGGCCTCTGTCCGTGGGATGGGACGGCCACTCTGACCAACGCACGCAAGGCCTGGGAGAGACCTGTCAGAGCCCTGCCCTCCTGCAGGGTCCCTCCCTGAGCATGGCAGCCCACGTGCTCAATGTGCCTGTCCCACGGTGCACCGAGCTGGCTGTTTTTGTTAAACTCAGTCTGGCCCACCAGATTCTCATCCTGTCCCCAGAGCACTCGATGGCACCAAGGAAGCCACAGAGAGCTGGACGTCCACGGCTCACCTTGGACTGTGACACGTGCCAGGGGTGTGGGCAGGGGTCTCTGTAAGGCTGAGGCAGTTAATTCCCCAGAACCTTTGTTTCCAGCTTGTATAAGAAGATGTCGTTCAGGGTGAAAAACTGACTCTCTTTAGGAAATTCTGCTTTGACTTCCACGTTACCAAGAAGCAGACTTTCAACGGCTGACCCACCATCTGTATCCATAGAAAATCCTCTTATTTGCCTTAAATTAATTTTGTAGGCTGGAGAAACCAGGCAAGATAAATTTACTAATCAGTTCTGTCGAACTTTGTGAAATGAAACATGACAGCAGAACATTTCCAGCCTTCCCTTCTCCAAACACATCTAAATGCAAACCCTTTCCTCTCCTGAAGAGCGGGGCACGTGGCACCCAGAGAGCTCGTCAGCCTCACAGCAACGGGCCACACAACATTCAACAAAAGCCAAGAGGACCAGAGGGCTGTCTGCGCTCCAGAAAGGCAGAGCTGGGGCCTTTCTTACGGCTCTTCCAGCAGCGACGTTAATGTCTGTGGTTCACTTTGCAGGGATGAGAGAGAAGCAGGGATCACACTCCAGTGCGCCAGGACCGTGAGACATGCTCCAAGATCCTGAGGGACGGGCCCAAACATGAGGGGTGCCATGCTCAGGGAAGAACCCTGCAGGAGGGCAGAGCTCTGACGGTGGGTGGGAGGAGGGGACCCTGGGCTCAGGTTCTGGATGGCAGCAGGGAGGGGCTGCGTCGCAGCGGGAGAAGGCAGGGAGGCCACAGGCGAAGGGCAGAAGCCATGGAACCACTGATTTATGTACAACAGTGACAGGAGCAGGGGGTGATCGTGCTCCTTTGATTCCCTTCCCTTTCGGAAAAGGCTAGTTATGACATACGTGCAGCATCTTAATGTTAGCTTCTAAAGTTATTATTATGCCATACTCCCAAATCGTTAATTATCTTGTTTTATTAAAAGCATGATTTACATAACTGTCAAAAGGCAGGTATTTAATTACACAAGCAGGGGAGGGAGCACAATGGGCACAGTGGAGACGCTCCTGCCCTGTGCTGTCCTCCAGGCACTGTCCCGACTGAGAGGCTCGAGCCCCAGGACGGCACCCACTTCCTCGCACACCCTTCCCCTGCCTGTGCTGTTCCCAGCAGCACCGCCTGGGGGATTCCTGCTCCAGCCTTCCTGTCCTCTCCACCCCATGCTCCAAGCAACCTCAGTGCTGCAAGCGACCTTGAAACAAGAGGCGGCGGCTTGGTGCTGCTGCAGAGCCCTTGGTAAAGCTGTGTGTTCCAGAACCTTCAGGAGGAGGGGTACCCTGCCTCCTCATGAACGAGGGGCTCTGCTGGGACACCCTGATGAGCTGGCATTGCTCTGGGCGTGGCTGGTGGGCCCAGGCCTGCAGGGTCCCCACGGCCCACATTTACACAGACGCTAGGAGGCTGTGGGTAGCATGGACAGGCTGTCTGTCCCCAGCTAAGAGCCAATCTGAGCTCTGAGGGAGATGTGGACCACAGCTGGGTTCACGTGCATGTGCATGCCTGGAGAGAGCCTGGGGATACGGAAGCCCCAGAGCTCAGGATGGCGCCTGGAGGCTGGAGCCCCCCACTTCCGCTGTGCCTCTCAGAGCACAGGGGACACAGTGTTGCCAGGCAGACAGCACAGACGAGGACCGAGAGACACAGGAGGCCGGGAAGCTCCCATGAGCCACACCTGAAGCCACAGCTGGGAAGCCGTGACTGAACCCCACGACCGCCTTGCTCGTTGCCCGCCCTCCTAAGCAGTGCTTCCTACACCACGGACCTGTCTCCTCCTCTGCTGGAGCTCATGCCCAACACACGGCTTCCCGCCCACGTCCCAAGACGTGGCTCAGCCACCACCTCCCCACCTCCAGACGGCTCTTCTCTGGATCCCCAGCAGCCTCGCAGGCCACCACCACCACCGCCGACAGCATGCAGAGCCCGCTTCTCTGCTCACTCACCCCTACCTCTAAATGTCCCCACTGCCTAAAGTAACTCCAAGCCTGGAGTAAAGGCATCATGCACATGTTTTGGATGAGTGAGAATACAAGGACATGAGGAATCACAGTATGAGCCCTGGTGCACCCTGACAGCAGGGTGAGGCCCACATAGCGCCCCTGGCAGGCCACTCACACGCAGCCATGTGGCTGAGGAGGAACAAACCTCTGGGCCCTCTCATCAGGGCCCACCTGACACTCCCTGGGACTCCCAGGGCACGCTGACTTGTGCCACCACTCTTTTGGGCAGGGGGCAGAAGCTGTAGAAGGGGATGGGCCATTTCTTCTGACACCCAGAGGGAAGGCCAGAGTCAGCAGCCTCTCCAGAGTAAGGCACGAAATGCCCTGCCCCGTCCCAGTGCCAGCAACAGACACATGCAGATGGCCCTCCAGCCGACAGCCCGAGGGACTGCTCAGAGGAGGTGGGCAGGCCCCAAATGCAGTTCAGGCGCAGGGGAGAAAGGATGGAGGATGGGGGACGAGCAGCTAGAGAATGACGGAAGGATTTCCTCCACGCTAAACTGACATCGGGCCTTCTGGTCAGAAGGCGTGTGTGTGTTCAACAAAGCCTCCGTCCCCCACCCCGGGCGCAGAGTATTTCCTATCCCACTGTGTCATGCTTGGCCATGCGCTTGCGCTCCCCAACCAAAGGTGAGCAAAGGTGGCATGTGTCACTTCTCTGTTCCAGTGACAAACATCCTAATCATGTCCAGCAGGATGACCCAAGACTGACGGATGACCCCAGTACAGCCCAGGCACGCTGACCGTTCCGGAAGCCTCTGGGGCCGGGGGGCCACCAGAGCAGTGGGCTGGGAGTGACGTCGGAGGCTGGGACGACAAGAGAGCCCACAAGCAACGGGCACAATTACTGCGTGCTGGAGCAGGGGCAGAGGGTTTCTGGAAGAGTGTAGGGCAGCCAGGAGCACTCCTCATTCCCAGAGGCTGTATTTGAGAAGTACCCGAAAGAGAGGAAAGAAACCCGGGGACGGTGAGGGGTGGGGCTGGTGTGAGCACAAATGGGAGGGACAGAAGGAAGCTAACAGGATGGGCCTGGGAGGGCGGGAGGTGCAGCCGCGGTCCCCACAGCCAGGCGGGAGCGGTCCTCAGCGCTCTTAGCCTCAAAACGCCTTTGGTCTCATAAAAATCACTGTGGATACCAAAGTACTTCTGTTTACGTGGGTTGTATCTATCATTATTTACCTTATTAGAAATGAAAACTAGGAACTTTAAATATTTTATTTATTCAGTTAAAAAATAATAACAAACCCATATAAGTTACTGTATCTTCCAAAACAAAAACTTAATGAGACTTGTGACATTGTTTCACATTTCATGTCTCGTTAACATCTGCTGAAGAGAAGACAGCCACGGTCTCCTATCTGCCTGTGCATTTAACCTGTTACGTTATGCTCATTTTGGCTGACATGTGTGAAGCCCACTGGCCCCCAAAAGACATGAAGCTGGAAAAGGGAGCGGTAGATGCACAGCCTTTTCAGATAATTGGGGACACTCTTCTTTGCCACAACACTAAAACTCAACGTGGTAATCGCTTAAAGGTGAACTGAGAAGTGCAATCTGAACCCACAGAAAACACCACATCAAAGAACTTCCTGAGCTCAATGAAAAACTCTATTTAAAAAGCCATTGGTCCACCCTAAATTTTGAACACATCTTTTACCCATGTATGATTTTTATAATATCATATAGAGGTCATTTGGAAGACACTGGTTCAGTGAGTTATGCAGACCTTCCAGATACTGACACATTTTACTACCCGACATCAAAAATATCACATTTGTTAATATCACCACCAAGCTCATCAGAAAAGTCATCTTAGACATGAACCGTAGCAGATATAAGTTTTGGGGACATTCTAACTTTCACTTGAGAGCTCAAAGGTCATCGCTGGCAACAAACCCGTCAGTTGCTTTCCCTGAAGCGATGGGCTGATGTCAGTCATTCTGGGAAAACGTTTGTCACATACCCAGTCTAAACAACTGTCCACCAGCCCACCAAAGCCCATGAAAGCCGTGTCGTCTGGAAGGCAGGTGCCTCCAGATTCCCTCTCCTCACACACAGGGTTGAAAGCTCAAGGTTTGGCACAAGGAGTACCCCGGCTTCACAAAGCACATCACTGAGTGTGGGTGGCTTTTTATTTTGAGCATGAGTGAGGCTGGTTAAGAATAAGCGGCCAGCAGTAGAGCCCACCATCAGCCCAAACCGCACACGGCGGGAAGTTAAGGTCCCGGCTCAGTGTGCCGATGCAGTCATTTTTGACCTCACAGATCCCCTGAAAGGGTCTCAGGACCCCGCCAGGGGGCCACGCAGTCAAGAATGAAACTGGGAATGCTCTGAGTAACAGACAAGTGTGAAAATTCAACTTTATCCCAAGAGTCTAATGAAGCGTGGGGTCAACACACACACAGTGTGCACAGTGGCCGTAACTAAGTACCCCAGGGCGGGTGCTTACATGACACGAGTCTATTCCCAGGGCTGGGGGCTGGACTGCGAGGTCCGGGTGTGGGCAGGGCTGGCTCCTCCCAAGGCCTCTGGCTTATAAGTGGTCACCTTCTCCGTGTGTTCTCAGATGGTTGTCCTTCTGTGCGTGTCTGGGTCCTGGTCTCTTCTAAGACACCAGGCCTATGGGATCAGGCCACCCTAAGGCCTCATGTAACCCCCTTCAAGGCCCGGTCTCCAGATACGGTCACACTGGGGGGTTGGGCTTCAGCCTATGAATTCTGGGGGGAAACAGTTCAGTCCACAGCACTCTGTATCCAAACTGCTGATGTGAGTGACACTTCCAGTTGGAAAGCTGGGGAAGCCGAAGGCTGGAGCTTCCCAATGGAGCTTTCGAGACTCCAGGTGCCAGCAATTCAGTCTGGAGAGAGGCGTGCCTCAGAGAGCTCTGCAAGGGCTTGGAGGCAAGTTGGCCAGGGTGCTGCACTGGCAAAGGGGCTGTTGGGGAGCAGCGGCCGCCAGGCCTGGGAGGGGCAGATTGGGGGGCAGAGGGGGGACGCTGCCTGGGCCCCAAGGGGCACAGGCTCCCCAGGGCCCTCTTCACCCTCTTGAGCCGGGGTCTGCAGACTGTGGAGTGCAGCCCCACCCAGCACCTGCTCTTGTGAAGAAGTTTAACTGGCCTGCAGCTATGCCTGTGCGTGCATGCGTGTGCATGTGTGCACGCGTGTCTGTGTGTGCATGTGTGCATGCATGTGTGTCTGTGTCCATGTGTGTGCATGTGTGTCCGTACATGTGCATCTGTGCATGCACGTGTGTCTCTGTGTGTGCATGTGTGTGTGCACGTATGTCTGTGTGTGCATGCATGTGTGTCTGTATCTGTGCGTGTGCATGTGTGCGTGCACGCGTCTCGGTGGGCACACATGCGTGTCTGTGTGCGTGCATGTGTGTCCATACGTGTGCATGTGTGCATGCACGTGTGTCTGTGTGTGCATGTGTGCGTGCATGTGTCTGTGTGCGTGCATGTGTGTGCATGTGTCCGTACGTGTGCATGCACGCGTCTCTGTGTGCGTGCATGTGTGTCCATACGTGTGCATGTGTGCACGTCTATGTGCATGTTGCGTGTGTGCATGCGTGTCTACGTGTGTCTGTACGTGTGCATGTGTGTGCATGTGTGTCCGTACGTGTGCATGTGTGCGTGCATGCGTGTCCGTGCGTGTGCATGTGTCCGTGCATGCGTGTCTGTGTGCATGTGTGTACGTGCCCATACGTGTGCATGTGTGTGCACGTGTGTCTGTGTGCATGTGTGCGTGCACGCGTCTCTGTGTGCATGCATGTGTCCGTACGTGTGCATGTGTGTGTGCACGTGTCTGTGTGTGCGTGTGCGTGTGCGGGCATGCGTGTCTGTGTGCGTGCATGTGTGTCCGTACGTGTGCGTGTGTGTGCATGCATGCATGTCTGTGTGCATGTGCACATGCACGCGTGTCTCTGTGTGTGTGTTTGTATGTGTGCGTGTCCCCCCCCCCGGGGGTTGCTTTCTCTCAACAATGCAGCTGCGGAGTATTCCACACAGCCTGGCACCTCTCACAAAGCCTAAGATATTTACCCTCTGGCCCTTTAGAGATGCCACCCTGCTCTGGAGGACGGGTCTGAGAGCTAGGGCCTGCCTGGCAGAACTGCTGGGGGGCCAGGGGGCCTCCTGCCCCAGCTCCATCAGAAAGGGGGCTCGTTTGAGAACTTGCATGCTGACCCACCCGTGTCCATCCAGGCATCAGCAGCTCCTCAGGCTGGGTTGAGCATTTGGTCTTCTCCCTCGGGCAGGGCTTCTTTTGCACCAGGAAAGGAGGGGAGTAAACAGTGGTCCTGAGCAGAGTGGCAAACCGGTGGCAGTATTATCTGTCACCCCGTCCCCAAGAGAGGACCAAACTGGCCAAGCTCAGAGGTCAGCCTGGCTATGTAACGTCTCCTGCGGGAAGCAGTTTAACCGACCCGTGCACAGCTCTCCTGCTCTCTTCCTTCCGCTAGAGAGTGAGGAAAGGGTTAAGGTATAGGCAGGGAGGGGCTGGGGGCCCCTGACTAGGTTCTGAAACCAGTCCTGGCAGGCAGAAGTGCTAAGACAGAGTGAACAAGAGATAAGCGAATAGACCAGACCACCTGGCCCCAGATGTTCGGGAGTATTTTTCTTTGGCGGCTACAGTGTAATCACAGAAAATGACCAGACCTCAAAGAAGTAAGTCATTAAGGGGGTTATCAATAGTCCTTGCTCAAACCAAGACGGTGCAAGAATCTCAAGACCATAAGCTTTCTGGTCACGTTTTCAATAAAAGACCAGCCCTACAAACCCTGAGTGGCAACCCATTCGGGACCCCTCTCACTCCAGAGAGCTTTTTCTTTCCTTTCTGTTCTCACCTTCACTTAATAAGCTTTCACGTCACTTCACCCTTTTGTGTCCTCGAGATTCATTCTTCGACTCCATGAGACAAGAACCCTGCCATCCTGCAACACTCTTACATGACAATATTCCCAAGAGGCTGCACCATTAGCCTGGGAAGGGGGTGATGTCAACACAGAAAGGGACACAGTTGACCCAAATGACTGAAAAATAAACTTTTTATTTATAAACCACTGAGATTTGAGGATCCTTTGTTACTGCAGCTCAACCAAGGCCCTAGAGTCCCCACTGCGCTTCTCCGTGTGGTTCCCAGACCAGCAGCAGGAACAACGCAAGCCTCAACCCAGCCTCCCCACCCAGTTGCTCAAATCTTTCCTTTCTTTTTGTTGGTATGAGTCTGGTCATATTCTCCATGCCTTTCATTTTAAACTTTCTGGGTCATTTATTTAAAGTGTCTTATAAACAAAACCAAAAGACAACTGACAGAATGGGAGAAGATATTTGCAAATGACATATCAGATAAAGGGCTAGTATCCAAAATCTATAAAGAACTCATCAAACTCAACACCCAAAGAACAAAGAATCCAATCAAGAAATGGGCAGAAGACATGAACAGACATTTTTCCAAAGAAGACATCCAAATGGCCAACAGACACATGAAAAAGTGCTCAATATCGCTCGGCATCAGGGAAATCCAAATCAAAACCTCAATGAGATACCACCTCACACCAGTCAGAATGGCTAAAATTAACAAGTCAGGAAACGACAGATGTTGGCGGGGATGCGGAGAAAGGGGAACCCTCCTACACTGTTGGTGGGAAGGCAAGCTGGTGCAGCCACTCTGGAAAACAGTATGGAGGTTCCTCAAAAAGTTGAAAATAGAGCTACCATATGATCCAGCAATTGCACTATTGGGTATTTACCCCAAAGATACAAAAGTAGGGATCCGAAAGGGTATGTGTACCCCAGTGTTTATAGCAGCAATGTCCACAATAGCCAAACTGTGGAAAGAGCCAAGATGTCCATCGACAGATGAATGGATAAAGAGGTGGTATATATATATATACACACATACACACAGTGGAATATACATACATACATACATAGATATACACACATACATACAGTGGAATATTATGCAGCCATCAAAAGGAATGAGATCTTGCCATTTGCAACGATGTGGATGGAACTGGAGGGTATTATGTTGAGCGAAATAAGTCAAACAGAGGAAGACATGTATCATATGACCTCACTGATATGAGGAATTCTTGATCTCAGGAAACAAACTGAGGGTTGCTGGAGTGGGGGGTGGGATGGGAGGGATAGGGTGACTGGGTGATAGACACTGGGGAGGGTATGTGCTCTGGTAAGTGCTGTGAATTGTGCAAGACTGTTGAATCTCAGATCTGTACCTCTGAAACAAATAATGCAATATATGTTAAGAAAGAAAAAAAAAAGAAGAAGAAGAATGTAGCAGGAGGGGAAGAATGAAGGGGGGGGAATCGGAGGGGTAGACGAACCATGAGAGACGATGGACTCTGAAAAACAAACAGGGTTTTAGAGGGGAGGGGGGTGGGAAGATGGGTTAGCCTGGTGGCGGGTATTGAGGAGGGCACATTCTGCATGGAGCACTGGGTGTTATGCACAAACAATGAATCATGGAACACTACATCTAAAACTAATGATGTAATGTATGGGGATTAACATAACAATAAAAAAATTTAAAAAAAACAAAAAAAAATAAAGTGTCTTATAAAGAGCATGTCATTAGACTTTAACAGGTTAAATGAAATATAATTGATGCACATAAAATTACAGATATTTATAGAATTTGAGTTTTTAAATTGGGTTTATTGTATTTTTCTGTTCTAAAATTTCAATTTGGCACCTCACCACAGAAGACATACAGATGGCAAATAAGCATATGAAAAGATGCTCCACGTCATAGGTCCTCGGGGAGATGAACTCGGCTGCACACCTACGAAAACAGCCACAATCCAGAACACGGACACCGGCAAGCGCTGGGGAGGACGTGGAGCGACTGGAGCGCTCATTCACGGCTGCTGGGGAAGCAGACGGGGCAGCCACCCTGGAAGGCAATTCGGTGGTCTCTCACAAAACGGAACGTGCTCTTCCCATACGACCCAGCAATCACGCTCCCTGATGTTTCCCCAAAGGAGATGAGCACACACGTCCACACAAAACCCTGCACACGATGTTCGCGGCAGCTTTATGCGTAACTGCCAACCCTTGGGACCCTTCGTGCATAACTGCTCTTCAGCGGGTGGATGGATACGGGAACTGTCCATCCAGTCAATGGGGGAGTGTTCAGCGCTAAGAGGAAACCAGCCATCATGCCATGAGAAGACAGAGGGACTGTGAGTGCGGATCGCTGAGTGACAGAAGCCAGCCTGAGAAGGCTGCGTCCTGCGTGATTCCAGCGACAGGGCTCTCTGGCGAAGGCAGAACCATGGAGGCGGTGACGGGTCCGTGGTTGCAGGGGCGGGGGGAGGAGGGATGAATGGGCGCAGCACAGAAGACTTCAAGGGCAGCTACTCTGTAAGATACCGTAGTGGTGGGTGCCGGTCATTATACATCTCTCCAAACCCACAGAACGCACACCACTAAGAGTGAACCTCAAGTACACGATGGGCTCTGGGTGAGGACGACGTGTCAGTGTAGGTTCATTCTTGGTAACAAATGCACAACTCAGGTGTGGGATGTGGACAGTGGGAGAGGCTGTGCCTGAGTGGGGACAGTGGGTGCATGGGAAATCTCTGTATTTTCCTTTGACTTTTACTATGAACCTAAAAGTGCTCTGAAAAAATTGACTCTTAATAAAAAAAATTCAATTTTGGTTCTTCCTTACAAATTCTATTTCTTTTGCTGAAACTTTCTAGTTTTTCATTTGTTTCAAGTGTCCTTGTAATTGCCCATAAAGCATTTTTTTAAAGGGTTCTTTAAAAGCCTTGTCAGATAATTTTAACATCTGTGTCATCTGAGTGTTGGTGTTTGTTGATTGTATTCATTCAGTTAGAGATCCTCCTGGTTCTTAATATGTGGAGTGGTTTTCAGATGAAATCTCGACACTCTGATAGTATGTTGTGAAACTCTGGATTTCACTTAAATCTTGTGTTTGCTCTGAACTCCTCAGATGCCATTCCATCACGGAAAGGGTGGGGTGCTGCCTCGTTGCCAGGTGAGGGGAGAAGACATGGTTCCCCACTAGGCCTCCACTGATACCCAGGTGGGGGCCCCACAACTTCTGGGCAGGTGGGGGAGTGTGGGGCCCACACTGACATGGCAGTGGCGGGGTCTTTTTGAGCCCAGAGGGATGAAGGTCCAGGATCTGCCCCCAGCCTCTCTGACATCAGCATGGCGGGGCTGGAGTGCGTTGTTAGAGTCTGGCCAGGGTGGAGGCACAGTTTTGGGGGGATGTTTGGCCCGAGTAGAATGCTTCTTGCCTAAAGGCTTTTATCTGGCCAGGCTGGTTTGCTTAGAGAGAGCAGGGTTTATTTGGATTTTGTGTTTGTTTTGTTTTTGGTCTGCACGGCACCTGTGGGGGTTTTAGGTTTCTGACTTGTCCATGAACAGTCGAGGCTGTACGAGGCGAAAGGAAACCCCAGGGGACGCACCACCACGGCCTCCCTAGCTTCTGAGGTCCCCTGGCTGCTCTGCGTTTGCCTCTCCACCTTTTGGAGTGTTTTACGCTTGTTTTATACGTAACGCCCAGGGCTCTGTCTTCCAGGAAGCAGAAGTCTGCTGATCCGCTTTCTGTCCCTACAGATCAGTCTGTACTTGTAGGATGTCACAGACATGAGACTGCAGCGTGTGGACCTACACGTGTCGGATGTGTGTGTCGGCACTTCTGTGTGCCAAATCCAGCCCTCTTGCGACAGACGACATGATGACGTGACGATGCTTGGCCTTGTCTCATTCTCATTGTTTTCTCCCCTTTCTTTAGTTATATACTTTGTTTCATAATGATTTGGGAGTAAGTGTATCTTAATGCTAGTGGTTAGAATAAGGAAAAAACACACGTGAATCTACTTCTCTGCCAACATTAGACTGCGTACTGACTCCTCCGTGTTAAATGAGAGATTCCATACACGTCCCTACGCCGACACCGATGCCCCTTCTGCTGGGACGGCCTTGCTGTCCTGCCTGATGGAGGCTGGGGGGCTGCCCCCTACCCCCACCCCGACTGCTTCAGCTGAGGCACCTCAGATGAAGTGAGGTTGGCGGTCCAAGCCTCCCCTTCTTCCAGTTCCTACCATCTCAGACTTCCCCCTGAAATCCTACTGAAACATGAAAAGCAAGGTAGACATAAGGAATGGTCTGCACAAGCCCTGAAAAGTAAGAACGGGCACCCCTACTCCCTCAAGGACCCCCAATCCTAGTGTCACTGGACTGCAGTCTGGGGGGGCAACCCGGTCACCCTCCTTGCCCCTTTCAGGAGCCCCCAGCCCAGGGCTGGCTGCGGTTCAGGGCCCCGGGCCCCCCACCAGTGCAGCACGCCCTGCCAACCTCTGTCACCCCACCAGCAGGGACGCGAGGGTCAGTGCCCCTCCCCTGTCGCCTTCCCTCCCCCTGCCCCTCCCCTAGGGCCTGTTACCCACGAGCCCACAAGCCTCTGTGCTCCGAAGCAGCTGGCGTCCTGGTGAACTGGCCACAACACATCTTGGTCTGGACTCTGCAGCGACTTGCCCTGCTTCCACTAGGGAGTCACCGGGCCACTCAGACTTCAGGGGGACCCACCAAAACCACATCAGTGAGCGCCAAGCGAGGCCCTGGCGTCAGATCTGTAAAAGCAGCTGGGATGTATTGTGCGCCCAGAAGGGGGGCCGGGGCTGCTCTCAGGGCCACGGGGCTCAGGACTGCCGCCTGGCCTCAGGGATGCTCCCAGGCCCACCAGAGATGCCTTCTCTTCAGCTGCCCACCTGTGAAATGCGGGGCTTGGAGGTTTGCAAGCATTTCCCCAGGAGAAGCACATTCCTTTCCAATAAGATTGTGCTCAGACCCCAAACACAAAACCCTGAAGCAGCCCCTCAGGAAGTTCAGATCTTTACTGCTGGGGACAGTCTGCTCTCTTTTGATGACCCTTAAGTCCTGCACCATTTTCTTGGGGCACCTCCTACATACCCAGGGTCAGCTGTGTCCTTGCAGAAGCGCTAGGCCGGACGGAAGAGAAGGCCTTGGCACATGCGAACTGACGAAGCAGCAGCCCCACCTTGACGGCCAGCCCCTGACACCTCTCAGAAGTCCCCCTCCACCCACAGCAGCTGTGAAGATGAATCCCTGGCTGGGAGGCGAGGGCTCACTGCTTGCTTATGGAAGCCGAGTTTCACTGCACAATCCCAGGCCCCTCCGGTGATGCTTCGCTGTAAATAAGCAAACCTGATTTGAAAAATCTGATTATAGGGTATGTGGAACATGACATAATGTGATCCTCTGCTTCCACGATTGAGTTTAAAAACTCTGGATGTGGCTTAATGCCCTAAGATTCTCTCAGAGAATATAAAGACTGTGGAGAGAAAAGAAACAAGAGATCGAAAAAGTATAGCAAGAATCTGAGTGTTTTGAAACCCCAGATGCTCTGTAAATGGATTTGCAGTTCAGATCAATGCTCCTTGGAAATGTCTAAAGTATTTGAGAGAAACAATGAGGGACGTGGGGCTGGGGGAAGGTGGAGTGAGGGGCTTGGCAAATCACCTCCCCAAAAACAATGACAAAACTAGACAAAAGTGTCAAAAAATAACCATTTTAGGGTGCTAGAAACTAACCAAAGGCATACAAAAAATTGAGAAACATTTCTTCCAGAAAACCTATGGCACCTTGGACCCAATGGCCAAGGGCAGGGACCCTTTCTGCCACGCATGCAGAGTGCAACCACTGACCTGCCCTGGGTGGGGACAAGCCTGCCCACATCGGCCCAGTCCCTAGGAATTCAGCCTTAAAAATAAAAACGAGAACACTGAGCAGAGAGCTCACACTGTCAAGAAGACATATTTCACAGGGCTAGGAAGGGCTGCTCTGGCCTGATGCCCTGCCAGGGTGGGAGGGACCCAAGGGCCACCAGCCCTGCTACGGTGGGGGGCGGGGAGGGGGCGCGCAAGCCCCTGGACATGACACCAAAGGCAGGCTCAGCTGGGGGGGTCTCCATCGTTGGCAGGTTGGGCACTCAGTGTGGCCATAGTCCGATCAACCTGGTGAGAGGAACCCATGCCTGTCTTCAGGTCACGTGGTCCTCAAGCCCACTGGGCAAGAAGTGGGGAGCAGGGAAGGCTGACTGCCATCCATAGCAAAGGTCAACTGCCTGCCTCAGAACGGAAAGGCCCTCTGACCAGCGTTCACGTGGACTCATCCCCAGGGGTTCTCACACATACTTCGTCAATCTCTTGGTCACCAATTTTCTAACTGTGTTGGTTCCAAGACCTGACCTCCTAGCTAGTGAGTTGGCCTACCTCCTGGGTTACTGCCAATCCAGGACACTCCTTCTGTAATAGATACTGACTGCAGGTCAACGCCTCAGGTGAGGGCCAGTTCAGGGTTTGACTTTTCAGGGAGAATGGCCAGCCCACGCCAACATGCAGACAGGGATGTCATGTGATGCACTGTGACCATGCTTCTCTGTGTCATGGGTTCGCTTCCCGTGGCCTTGCACCGAGGGGGCTGCCCCTTGAGTGGCAGCTTCATGAGACGTCCCAGGGCCCCACTTCCAGTAGCCCTGAGCCCCATCTCTGTTTCGGTCAGCCCGAATGCATGGAGATGGAAGCTCAAGGTCCCAGAGTGGGCCAGACTCGAGCGGGGCCTAGGCTGGCCGTGGCTTGCTCCTCCCCAAGCTCCCATGTACATTGCACCTGTGGCCTGTACAGGATCCCACGTCCTTGCCAGCTCACAAGTATATCTGAAAGATAACCACAGCTGCCAGGCTTTTGGTTGTACAGTAGGGCCTGGACGAGAACCGTTTTTTCTGGATTGGTTCCATGGATGTTTTGTCCACAAAGTCAGGAAGTACCTTGCTCATAAAGGACTGACTTTTAAAGTTTTTCTGATACTGGACAATATCCCAGCCACCCAGATTCCCCTGAGTTCAACACCAAAGGCACTGAAGTGGTCCGCTTGCCCCCAAACACAGTCTTTCTGATTTAGCCTCTAGACTGGGGGTCATTAAGGACCTTTAAGGCTCACTACACGCAGTACTCTGTGGAAAGGATTTTCCATGCTATGGAAGAGAACCCCACAAAAGAGAGCAGTCATGGAAATCTGGAAGGAGTACACCACTGAAGCTGCGAGTGTTGTTCTAGAAAAAGCCGTGAAAACCACAGAGCCTGAAACTCAAATTCCTCCTGGAGAAAACTGTGTCCAGATGTGCATGACTTCGTAGGATTTATGACAGAGCCAATCAAGGAAAAATCCTAAGTGAGGTTGTGGATACGGCAAAAAAAAAAGGTGAGGGGTGAAGGGTTTCAAGATCTGGATCTGGGAGAAATTCCGGAGCTAACAGACACCACCCCAGAGGGATGAACAGAAGACGACCCGACGGAGATGAGAGCTCCCGGGCCAGGGCGGGACGACGCGGAGGAAGATGCGGAAGACAAACTGACAGGCGACTATGATAATCCACCAGGCAGGTTCCGATTACTCAACACTGCTTTCGACTTCTTTTATGACATGGACGCTCCTATGATATGGGCACTGGGACTAAGTGAACAGTGGAAGAAGGATTGGTGCCATATAGAGACATTCTAACGGAATGAAACAGCAAAAAAAGTCAGACAGAAACGACACTGCATTTCCGTAAAGTTACACTGCGCTGCGCGGGCTGCCTCCCTTTGCGTCCTCCAGCCTGGAGACGGCAGGACCCCCTGTCCCCCTCCTCCTCCTCAGCCTGTCACCGCAAACACGACCAGGATGAGGCCTTGCATGAGGACCCACTTCCATCTGATGACTGGTGAATAATCCTCACTCCGTACAGGTAATAAACGTACCTGTGTGTGTCTGCAAGCTTCCTCATGTGCGAACCTACCCACGGGACACCACGGCCCGAGGCGCTTCCATCACCATCACCATCACGGGAGTACTCGCCCTGCAGCAGGTTGTGGGCAAGACTCATGGAAGTGGACAGCCCATCCCCTACACAGGCATGACCTGAGTCATATTTGACATAAGGTTAATAATGCGTTAGTTTTGTTCGATAACTTCTTTTACAACTTGCTTTCAAAGAATTCCATTACTGTGCAGTGCACCTCTCTCTCCAATTGGAGAAACTGCCTATCAGCCGATCTGTCACAGGTAAGTGGTTTTTAAAAAACGTAACAATGTTTCCAGTACTGTATTACGGATATGACTGTCACACTGTATTTTATAATGATCTTTCATTAGTGTAGAGATTAGGCTTCTATGAAGCAATGTGTTGATCACACGAGGATACCACAGAGCAATCACAATGCTGAAAGAATCGTTACACCCGTAAACACATATGAATGTATTTATCACATGACCTTTCAGGTTTAATGTCTAGTGTTAGTGGTTCGATAACATCTATAGTGTTTTGTATCCTATAAGACAATACTGACGTAGGTACTGACAGCCAACTCATCTTGTAAACAGTCAGCATAAACTTATGGTATCAATAAATATAGTAGAATACCGTAAGTGTATGTTCTCTTCCTGATGATTTTAATACTGTCTTCTTTTCCCTACATTACCTCACTGTAAGAACAGTATATAACACACAATATGTGTGAATCAACTGTTTGTGTCATCAGTAAGGCTTCCAGTCAACAGAAGGCTGTTAGTAGTGAAGCTTTGAGGAGTCAAAAGCTACACATGTACTTTTGACTGTGTGGGGGAGAGGGGGTGCTAACCCCAAGTGTTCAAAGGTCAGCTGTACTTCCCATCCGGGTATCTTTAAAAAAAATTTTTTTTTTACTATGTTCAATTAGCCAACATATAGTACATCATTAGTTTTCGATGTGGTGTTCAACGATTCATTAGTTGCGTATAACACCCAGTGCTCATCACCACACGTGCCCTCCTTAACACCCATCACCGGGCTACCTCATCCCCCCAACCCCCTCCCCTCTGTAACCCTCAGGTTGGTTCCCGGGGTCCAGAATCTCTCATGGTTTGTCTCCCTCTCTGATTTCTTCCCCTTCAGTTTTCCCTCCCTTCCCCTGTGGTCCTCTGTGCTATTCCTTATATTCCACATATGAGTGAAATCATATGATAATTGTCTTTCTCTGCTTAACTTATTTCGCTTAGCATAATAACGTCCAGTTCTATCCATGTTGATGCAAATGGTGGGTATTCATCCTTTCTGGTGGCTGAGTAATATTCCATTGTACATATGAACCACATCTTCTTTATCCATTCATCTGTTGAAGAACATCTTGGCTCCTTCCACAGTTTGGCTATTGTGGACATTGCTGCTATGAACCCTGGGGTGCATATGGCCCTTCTTTTCACTACATCTGTGTCTTTGGGGTAAATACCCAGGAGTGCAATTGCTGGGTCATAGGGTAGTTCTGTTTGTAACGTCTTGAAGAACCTCCATACTGTTTTCCAGAATGGCTGCACCAGCTTGCATTCCCACCAACAGTGTAGGAGGGTTCCCCTTTCTCTGCATCCTTGCCAACATTTGTTGTTTCCTGACTTGTTAGTTTTTGCCATTCTACCTGGTGTGAGGTGGTATCTCAATGCGGTTTTGATTTGGATTTCCCTGATGCCGAGTGATGTTGAACATTTTTTCATGTGTCTGTTAGCCGTTTGTATGTCTTCTTTGGAGAAGTGTCTGTTCATGTCATCTGCCCATTTATTGACTGGCTTATTTGTTTTTTCGGTGTTGAGTTTGAGAAGTTCTTTATAGATCTTGGATACTAGTCCTTTATCCGTAATGTCATTTGCAAGTATCTTCTCCCATTCCATGGGTTGCCTCTTAGTTTTGTTGACTGTTTCCTTTGCTGTGCAGAAGCTTATCGTGATGAAGTCCCAATAGTTCACTTTTGCTTTTGTTTCTCTTGCCTTTAGAGACATATCTTGAAAGAAGTCACTGTGGCCGATGTCGAAGAGGTTACTGCCTATGTTCTCCTCTAGGATTTTGATGGATTCCTGTCTCACATTGAGGTCTTTCATCCATTTTGAGTTTATCTTTCTGTGTGGTGTTAATTGTAAATATCTATGCCCCCAACATGGGAGCAGCCAACTACATAAACCAACTATTAACCAAAATAAAGAATCATATTGATAGTAATATATTAATAGTAGGAGACTCCAACACTCCACTCTCAGCAAAGGACAGATCACCTAAGCAGAAGATCAACAAAGAAACAAAGAGCTTTGAAGGACACACTGGACCAGATGGACTTTGTAGATATATACACAACATTCCATCCTAAAACAACAGAACACTCATTCTTCTCGAGTGCACATGGAACTTTCTCCAGAAGAGACCACATATTGGGTCACAAATCAGGTCTCAGCTGATACCAAAAGATTGAGATTATTCCCTGCATATTCTCAGACCACAATGCATTGAAACTGGAACTTAACCACAAGGAAAAATTTGGAAGGAACGCAAACACTTGGAGGTTAAAAAGCATCCTGCTAAAGAATGAATGGGTCAACCAGGAAATCGAAGAGGAACTTAAACAGTTCATACAAACTAATGAAAATGAAAATGAAAACACACTGGTTTGGAACCTATGGGATATTGCAACGGCTGTCCTAAGAGGGGAATACATAGCCATCCAGGCCTCTCTATAAAGGTAGAAAAATCCCAAATGCACAAGCTAACCTTACACTTAAAGGATCTGGAGAAAGAACAGCAAATAAATCCTAAACCAAGCAGGAGAAGAGAAATAAAAAAAGATTAGAGCAGAAACCCATCCGGGTATCTTGAGAAGCTTTTCAGAGGAAAAGAGCTGACCTCACGTAGCCACGTCCTCACCACTGGGCGGCAGCAGAGCTCCACGATCCCACCGCAGGGCTTCCAAGAAAGCTTTCTGGACCCTCAAACCCGCACGATGTGTTTCTGGGACCCACCCAGCCCAGCCCATTTGTGTGGTTCAAGTTTCACGGCCCGCAGCCACGCCCTCCCACTCACGGTGGTCCGAGGCTGGTTTTCGCGTATGTTCAGCTGCAAAGGCAGAGTGCAGTGGGTGCCACGAAGATTGCACGGCCCACAAAACTGAACCAGTTCTCACCGGAGCGGAGCATGTACCGGTCCAGCTCTGATTCACGCCTGAAGGGTCTCCAAGTGTCCTGGCAATACGCAATCTCCCTCTGTCCTGACGACCAGCCACGCACGGCCAAGCGGTGTCCTGTCTGCAGCGGGTGGGTCCTCACAGCCCCCACGGGTTTCCCGGAGGAGCAGCGGAGGGAGGCGCGGGCTGTGTGGGCCTGAGTCTCAGGGCTGGGGCTCACCCCCCACCCCTGGCAGGCAGCTTGCTCAGGGCAGCTCTTCACCTGCAGCCCACAGCTCACTGGGACAGGGAGCATTCCCGCCAGAGGAATCGGCAGTTTCTCTACTCCTTTCAGAAAACAAAGTCCCCTGAACCCTGAGTCTCGCCTGAGTTGCTGGGAGCCACCTGAGCCTGAAGACGGAACTCCAGGCCAGCCCGAGGGGCACCCCTGAGCCGGGGC
Organism: Mirounga leonina; assembly: GCF_011800145.1. Classification (NCBI taxonomy): domain Eukaryota; kingdom Metazoa; phylum Chordata; class Mammalia; order Carnivora; family Phocidae; genus Mirounga; species Mirounga leonina. The sequence continues at coordinate 920,120 of NW_023270699.1, forward strand.
GGCGGTGGACAGTGTGGAGAACGTGGTGTAGCTACTGAGTTGTGTCCTGGGGAAGGGGCACGGGTCGGCCTCTGAGCACTCTTGAGGGCGGCCTAGAGCAGTGGCCCCCAGAGAACAGGCCACCGTCTAGGGAAGCACAAGAGCCTTGAGTGGCAGGAAGCAGCACCCGTGACCAGCGCGGCGAGGGCAGTTCCAGACGAGCAGGGCCTGGACTCTCCAAGAAAAGCCAGACGTAAATGGGGTGGGCATGCGGAACAGGGCAGAAGGTGGTGGGTGTCCTGCCGGCATTTCCGGAGGTCCTTTCATGGAGGCAATGAGGGACGAACTAGAAGCAGCAGGGCTTAGCGCGGTGTTTTTGTCAACCTGACTGCGGGGGAGACACAATTCCGAGACAGCAAAGGCCAAGGGGCTACATGTGGCCCATGAGGCTAGGTGGGCAGAACTCGGTAACAGGCAGCAAGGCCAGGGGCCAGTGGGGCGTGCTGACCCACAGCGCTCTATGGCCACCATAAGTGGACGAGGGTGTCCCCAGGACGGAGGCGCCCTTGCCTTGGGCATGCTAAAGAAAACCCGTGAACTGGAAGGAGGCCGACATCACCTACTTCCAAGGAAGGTCAGGATGGCTGGCCCAGACCCTGGGTCCGAGCCGCCACACGGCAGAGCCCGCAACAGCCTGCGGCACAGAACAGAGTGCGCCCGACCCCGATGGACGAAGCGACAGGGTGGTGGTGACAGAGAATCCCCGGGCCTTCCCGGGGCTGCTGGGGACCCCGATGGACGAAGCGACAGGGTGGTGGTGACAGAGAATCCCCGGGCCTTCCCGGGGCTGCTGGGACGGCCTGAGCTCCCCAGTTCCAGGAGACGCAAACAGCACTACAGACCCCCAGCCGGCGTGGCGGGTGGAACCCTGGCCCTGTGTGTTTCATGGGCCCCGGTGCCTGCACACGCAGCTAGGGGACGTCGGCTCACTCCCCGGAAGCATAGCGGGTGCGGTACTCAGCAGCTGCCGGAACACCCCCTGGGGCCCCTGGTCGTGGACACTGAAGGTTGAATGGCCAGTGTAAGTCCTGGGGAACTCACCACCCAAGCCGGGGTGGTGTGAAGAAAAGCCGCAGTCGGGCCAGCACGACGGGCTCTGGACTTTGGGGCTGCAGGGCGCTAGACCCCAGGGCACCCCCTTCCACTCTCCCCCATGAAGCCAGACAGACGGTGGCCGGTGAGAGTGGGCTGCTGTGTGGCCTCTACACACGTTTCAGCAACTCGTCTGGGACACGTCCGTCTCGGTCCTGTGAGGACGGAGGATGGACTTCAGTCAGCCTTTCCAGGGAGGACAGCAGAACGCAATCCCTCGGGGCTGCGCTGAGTCCGCTTGCTGGACCACATGCCCTCTTCAGACACCCCGGCCACATGTTAACGCAGCACAGACATCACGCTGGACCACTTCGTGGCTGGTGCTTCCCAAGTGGACACGGCAAATAGGCAACAGCAAGCTGTCTGGATGCTCTGGGAGGCACAGGGGGGCAGAGTTGGTGGAAGGTAACTTACAAGGTCTCAGGGGCTTGTGTGTCCACACCGTGTGTGAGATGGGGCAGTTGTCATGCCAGGACAGCTCCTCTAGGTGAAGGACGCATTTCATTGTGTCCCACGAGCATGCAGAAAAGGGCACGCTTCGTGGGGAGCCTGTATGGGTTTTGCCGGCTGCCTCTGCTGCCTTTCGGAAAATTGCTCCAACCATGACGGGTGTCCTGGAGGTTACACGTGGGGTACTCCACAGCCCGACCCACGGCCACATGCCCCCAAAGCGGCACAGCTGCTGCGGGAACCTGGGGTAGTTAAGCCAGCTGTGTGGAGGCCCCGGCAAGCCCCGCTGACAGTGACAGTGCAGACGGCTCGGGTGCCGGAGCAAGGCCAGGCCTCCCCCACTCTAGAGTGGCTCCTGCTCAACTCCTGCGACACGAAGTGAGCATGTGACCACAAAGAGCTCCCTGCAGGCATCACCATCCACCACGACCTAAGGCCCGTCACACCTGGCCCTGGACATGCGGAGGGGCAAGGGCTCGAATAAGCTGCATGGACAGGTGGCCAGGACCCCATGTCACCCTGAACAGGACTGATGTCTCTGCTTCAACTCCCACGTCAGGACAGCTACAGAGAGCCCCACACGGGCCAGCTCCCAGAGTGGAAGTAAACTGGAGTCAGCTTGTGGGGGTGGGGGGAAGACCCTGTGGTGCGAAGACAGGATTCTGACACCAGCTCTGGTGCAGGGCCTCCCACCCCAAGCAGCCCTGCAACCCCAGCGGGGTGTCCCACATTCAACGCATTTCTGACACTGTCTACCTGGGCTTAGCCTCCGATCCCGCAGGCTAGGGGCTCAGGTATACAAGACTGCCCCAAGTACCGCTGTCCCCTGTGCTTCCGACCGACCAGCCATCAGCCGAGGTTCCCATGACCCCAGCCTCAGGTCCAATAAATTTGCTCGAGCAGCTCAAAGATCTCAGAGGAACATCTTACTCACTGGATCGCCAGCTTATCATAAAAGGGTAGAACTCAGGAACAGCCAGATAAAGATGTGTAGGAGCAGGTATAGGGAAGGGCTGAGGAGTTTCCCTGTCCAGTGCCACTCTCCCCACACCTCCACGTCTTCCCCAACCCACTCCTTTGGGTTTTTTTTTTTTTTTAAAGATTTTATTTATTTATTTGAGAGAGAGAATGAGAAAGAGAGAGCACATGAGAGGGGAGAGGGTCAGCGGGAGAAGCAGACTCCCCGCTGAGCAGGGAGCCCGATGTGGGACTCGATCCAGGGACTCCAGGATCATGACCTGGGCTGAAGGCAGTTGCTTAACCAACTGAGCCACCCAGGCGCCCTCCTTTGGGGTTTTTAAGGAGGCTTCATTACATAAGTCTGATTGATGAACTCACTAGCCATTGGTGATTCATTCAACTTCCAACTCTTCTCCCTTCCCTGGAGCTCAGTGGGGTGGGACTGAAAGGTCCAATCTTGGCTCATGCGGTTGGTCCCCCTGGCCACCAGCCCCCAAGCTTAGGTGCTTTCCAAAAAGTCATCTAACATAACAAAAGACACCTTTATGCTCTCCTCACTCAGGACCTTCCAAAGTTAAAACCCTTGGTGTTCTGGGCCAGGAATAGGGATGAAGACCAAATATATACTTCTTACCATAAATCACAATGTTCCGGAAGCCCCCCTGTGTGGGGAGAAGGGTCCTGACGTACAGACACACAAACGGCGTGGGCGGCAGCAAAGGGCTGGGTTTGCCAGCCTGGCACCTGCCACGGTGAGACTGGACAGGGCCCGAGGGGACAAGGAGTGTATGTGGACCTCCAGGAGCAGATGTAGCTCATGGAGGCTCTGGGGCCCCTGAGATCCTAGCCGGCTGGGACTCTCACTAGGGCAGGTCTCCCCGTCGGCTTCAGTCGCAGCTTCCTCTTCACTCAGCAGAGAGTGCCCTAAGTAATGGATTTTAACTTACCTTTAGCAGGGGTGTGGACAAGGCTTCCAGGTCACACAACTCCAGAGGGAGCCGCCCGCACACTCTTTACTCCCCATGCTACACCGGCCCCCGGGTCGGTTCACGCTCCGCTTGCCCAGGCAGCTGCTCTGCCCCCATCCAGGCTGTTCTGACTCAGCCCATCAAGGGTCTGGAGGCGTCATGGTCGCATCACACGGCAGCTTCCCCACGAGGCACACCCCACCGCCACAGAGCCTCCCTTGGGTGTCAGCCTCACCGCAGAGCCCCACAGTCCCCAGGCCCCTGGAGTGGTCCCCTGCCCACTCTGGAGGGTCCCCAGGGCTCTGCTCTGTGGCACACCTCGACACCTAAATGCTCCCAGCACACCTGGTTAGGAAAAAACAATTTCTTCTAAATAGCATGTGATTCTCCAACTTCTCTGAGCCACAGAACCTTTTCTCTGGACACAGCTCTCTCCAAGAAGCGCTCAGTGCACGAAGCAGTTTGGGTGCACTGCCCTGGCAGATGCCTGAGTGGGACCCAGAGACCCCCTCATGGCCCTGCCACACATTCTGGAAAGCACCAGGTGAGAGGTCAGGGCCCAGCACCAGCTCTGCCGACTGTGCCCCAGGAGCAGCACTGTCTCTCGTGGCAAACGGGTGGGATTCCACGGCCACGGAAGGTCTTCAGGGAGGGCCCCATGAGGAGGGGGATGAACACATGCTCTGAAATGAGCAGGCACAGCACATGCTCCCAGTCTTTCCCGGCTCATCTCAAAGGAAACGTGGCACATCAATTCAACAAGGAAACGAAACATAATTATTGTAGAAACTGCTTATTGTCTGTCTTTCTTGTTCCCACTAATAACATTCAAATACGCTACACTTTTTAAAATCCTTTTGTGAAAATGGTTTCCCTGAGGATGCCGGCAAATTACTCAGTCCAGCCTGTGCCCAGGAGCATTGGCAGGGAGCAGTGTGCCCCTGACCCCGCACCCCTAGGCCTCAGGGCCTTGGTAGCCACACAAAGGGGACACGTGGCCCGAGGCCTTGTTCACCCACCCACAAGTTGAGTGCCTCTCATTCAGTGAGCTGGGATCCAGGGCCAGAACTCGAGGCAGGACCGTGTGACAGGACCCCAGTCTAGATAGACAGGGAAGCAGGCTGCAGGGGCCCCTGCAAGGACCCCACCGGCCCCCCCAGACACCCACAGGCTGCAGATGAAAGTCCCCCTCTGTCATCGCCCCCTCTCCCAACGTGGTTCTGCAAGGCTCATCAGGCTCACGGAGCCCGAGGAGGTTCAGCTCCCCCCCCCCCCGGACGGCTGCCAGCAGGCGTGAGGGTCCTGCGTACGCCCCTGCCCATGGTGCTGTGACTTCGCCGGTGCACGCCTCCGCTCCCTCCCCGGCCGTGACACCCACCTGCTCCCAACTTCTCAAATCCAGTCACACTCAGAAGCCCTCTTGTCTGTCTCTATCTTCACTTTAAAAATCGTTTCTCACACTGCAGTCCCTGCGGCACACAGCCTCCGAAGCCCAGTGTGACCGCTGGTGCGCACCTGCTCCTCGTGACGGCACGACGGAGCTCGCCCGCGGCGTGAAGCCCAACAGACCTCTCTCTCCTACGTCCTGTCAGAAGGAAACAGACTTCAGTACACGTGACACGCTTCTTGAGGAAGAACCAGCCACAGTCGGCTCCCGTGTGACGTCACTCAGGCCAGGAAAGCCCTGGGACTGTCACCCAGACCCTCCGCGAGGGTGCGGGTCCTTGATTCCCGGCCAGGCTGAAGACAGACACACGCGCTGACACGGCGTGCCTCATCCGGACTGGAGGACACACGCAGACGGGAACAGAAGCCCTGTCCCCCGGCTCACAGGACAGAAACTCTTCCCTACATGACCTCCTGGCACATGCTGCCCCCCACACCCCAAACACCGAGGGGAGTGTGAGGTCTTGACCTTGAACCCAGAATGGCTGGCGGGGAACACTGCCCCGTGGGCCTCGCTCTCCTAGACTCCATTCTGTCTGCCGCGCCCCTGCCCTACTGCCCGAGGCGCTCAGAACGGACCGGCCGTCTCCGGCAGCCGCGTGCTGAGCTGGGAGACAGGTGCATCCCTGCCGCCCAGGCGGCAGGTGCAGGCGTCTGTCAAGCAGACCCTGAATGAAAGAGCATCACACTACGCGAGATCTGAAGCCGGTCAGAGGGCACGGGTGAGCCGCTGCCTGGACATGCAGGGGCTCAGAGCGCTGCCCTGACGTCCGCCTCAATGCACTCCCCAGCTCGTCTTCCTCTTCAAGCCTCAGGGGCTCAGGAGAACCCCTTGGAGAACCAGGACTGGCCTTCTTTCTTGTCCTGTCCAAAGTGGCGGGCAATGAGAGATGAGCAAGTACTGCGAGACTTTAGGCCATCCCTGACTCATGGGGACGCGCACTCTCCTAACCCTGTGAGGACAGGTGCAGAGGGCCCATGGGGCCTAATGGGCACGACCCGCTTTCCCGCCAAAGGGACAGATGCTGCTCCGCCAGCACAGGGGCCGTGTGCACCCAGCGGCTCCGCACAGGGCCCCGGAGCCCCCTCCAGCCGGCAGCACGTGGCTTCCGCCCACCTTGCCCCCCACAGATGGCGGACAGACTCTGCACAGGACACAAGGAACAACTTCCTGAAGTCACAAGAGTATCCAACAGCAGGCAAGTCCCTTGAAGGAGGGACCTACGCTGGGCAAACTCCCCAATTTTTTGTGGCTTTCACCCTAAGAGCAGTTGACACTCCAGGAGAAAGTCCCCACCCTCACTGGCTTGAGGGACCAAGGACAACAGCCACTGGAAAGTGAGAGGAAATCCTGGAAAGGAGAGAGCCAAGGGGGAGAGACCCAAGTTCTGTTCATATGCTCTGCCCAAATATGAGGAGGGGTCCTGGATTGCACATGTGCAAGGCTACGGGAGGGGAGCAGCAGTCCTAGATTGCACGTGTGCAAGGCTAAACGGGTTCTAGCTGCAGCCACCACAGGAGGCACAGGGTTCACAATGTGATGCCCGCAAGGGGCCTGCCTCGGTTATAAGAAAGCCACCTCCCACAGTTAGGGGAAATGTGACTGCTATGGACTGAATTGCACCCCCCACCATGGTTCAAATGTTGGAGCCCTAACCCCCAAAGTGACTGCATTTGGAGATGGGGCCTCTTAGGAGGAGATGACGGTTAAATGAGGTCATAGGGTGGGTCCTGATCGGATGGGATTAGTGTCCCTGGAAGAGGAAACACTGGAGAGCCCACTCTCCCCCCACCTGCCCTCCTGCCCCTCTGTCTCACCGCCTCTGTGTCTCTCCCCACAGGAACGCACTGAGGAAGAGCCATGTGAGGACACAGGGAGAAGACAGACGTCTGTGAGTCGGGAGGGGAGGCCTCACCGAAAACCAACCCTGCTGACACCTTCATCACTGACGTCCAGCCTCCAGAACTGCGGGAGAATACGTGTCTGTGGTTTCAGCGGCCTGGGCTGCGGAGGTTTCTTACGGCAGCCCAGGAGCCTGAGACAGTGGCAGAACCCACAGTCCTTACAACAGAACATCAAAACATTCGGAAATCTAAGAAAAATCCCCAGCATACAAGGAAACAGAGGGAAAAAAACAGAATTGACAGATATTGACTCCCAAGTGGCCACATGTTTAAATACACAGACCGGGTTTGGGAAAAGCTGTTATAACTAAGCTAAGGAGGGTGAAGAAAACATTCATGGAAGGAATAAAAATATAGCAAAACTCAACAAAGACACAGAACTTTAAAAAGAACCCTATTGGCTTTCTATGGCTACTGTAATGAATCGCCACAGGCCAAGGACAAGACTCAAAGCGGCCGAAGCAGAGTCTGTTCTCTCACAGCCCTGAAAGCCAGAAGTCCACAATCGGTGCTCCTGGGCCCATGTCACGGTGGCGGCAAGACCACGCTCTCTCCGGAGGGCACAAGGAGCCTCCGGCCCTCTCCTCTTCAGCTTCCGGCAGCTGCGCCACTCCTTCTCATCCCTCTCTGCCCTGTCTTCACGTGGCCTTCTCTGCGTGTGAGCAAATCTGCCTCTGCGTCCTCCTATAAGGACCGTGGTGACTGCGTGTCAGGCCCACGGGGAGCACAACTCCCACGCTCACGCGGGGTAGTGGAAACACCTCAAGGTGGAGAAGGCACTACACGGAGCCTGCCTTTCCCTGCCATCAGTGGACCTGATGAGCCCCAACCCAGCAGCAACAGGGCAGGTTTCTGGGGGTGGAGCAGGGAGCCGAACAGCAACGACGGGGGGGGGTGTGACGAGGGACAGGGGTGGGGCAGGGGCAAGTGGTGCTGTCCTGTGCTTGTCCTCGTCTAGGCCAGAGGAGCTCTGTGTGGAGCTGCACGCCAGCCCCACCTGGACCATCGCGCCAGGGTCTTATGACGAGATACCCAACGTGCAGGAGACAAGCAACCAAAAGCTCGTCAGATCCAAACCAGGAAAATCTCCACTTGAATAAGAAAAGATAATCCATAATGAATCGTTGAACACTACATCAAAAACTAATGGTGTCCTATATGTTGTCTAACTAAACATAAAAAAAAAAAAAAAGATAATCCACAGAAGCTAGCACTAAAATGACACAGATGTTGGAATGATCTGACAGGGATTTTAAAGCAGCCATAATAAAAATGCTTCAATGAGCAATGTCTACATGCTTAAAACAAATGGAAAAAAAAAGATCTCAGCAAAGAAATAGAAGGTAAAAAGAAGAACCAGATGGGAAATGTAGACTCTACAAAGGAGAGATTAAAGTGATCTGAATGGAGATAAGGCCTCTGTTATTTACTCCAATTAGTAAATATTGACACCATATGATGGTAAGTTACCATGTTAATATGCACAGCATAATACCTAAAGGAACCACTTAAAAATCTGTACAAAGACATACACTGAGAAACAGTATAGATAAATCAAGTGGAATTCTAACAAAATGGTCGAGTAACCCAAAAGGAGGCAGGAGGAGTAAACAGAAAACAAAACCAGAGAGAACAAACACACTACAAACAATAAAATGATGGCTTTAAGTCCTAACAAAGCAAAATTATCACATTATGATATAAATTAATAGAGATTGGCAGAATGGATTAAAGAAAAAATATGTCCCAACTACATGCTGTCTAAGGTAAACATTAATAAAAAAAAAAATCAGGAATGGCTACATTAATACCAGATACAGCAGACTTCTGAGCACAGAAAATAATAAGCAAAGACAAAGAAGGAAAATAAATATAAAAAATAAAATAATAAAATAAAAATAATGATTTTTAAAAAGTCTCTCCATTAAAAAGCAAGCAATCCTAAATTTGTGTGGGCCAAAGAAAGACATAAAATTCATGAAGCAAAAACTGATAGAATTAACGAGGAAACAGACAAATCCAAAATTATATTTGGAGACTTTAACACTCTTCTCTCAACAAATGGTAGAACAGGTAGACAGAAAATCACCAGCAACCTAGAAGAACTTAACACCATCCATCAAAATGCAGTGTCTGACATTTGCAGAATTCTAGTGGATAACAGCAGAGCATACATTCTTTTTTAAAATATATTTTTTTAAGATTTTATTTATTTATTTGAGAGAGAGAGAGCAGGAGAGGGGGGAGGGTCAGAGGGAGAAGCAGACTCCCCGCCGAGCAGGGAGCCCGATGCGGGACTCGATCCCGGGACTCCAGGATCATGACCTGAGCCGAAGGCAGTCGCTTAACCAACTGAGCCACCCAGGCGCCCCAGAGCATACATTCTTTATAAGCAAGGAATATTCTCCAAGATAGACTGTATCCTGGTCCATGAAATTAATCCCAACAAATTTAAAAGAATTAAAATCACACAGAATGCGTTTTCTGATTACAACTAAGCTAGAAATCAGTAACAAATAAAAACAGGAATGTCTTTAAACAATGGGAAATTTAACAACACACTTTTGGGTAATTCATGAGCCAAAGAGGAAACCTCAAGTGAAATCTGAAATACACACGGAACTGAATGAAAATGAAAATAACAATATATCCAAATGTGTGGCATGCAGCTAAAGGAGCACTGAGAAGAAAATTTTTAGACTAAATGCTTAAATTATAAAAGACAAATGGCCTCAAATCTGTACACTAAGATCCCACCTTAAGAAACTAGAGAAAGAAGAGCAAACCAACCCCAAATCAAAGAGAAGGGTTGAAATAGTAACTATAAAAGTAGAAATCAATGGAATTAGAAACAAAAAAACAATAGAGAAAATAAATGAAACAAAAAGCTGGGTCTTTGAAAAGCTCAACGAAACTGACAAACCTCCAGCTAGACTGACAAAAAGAGAAAAGACACAAATTACCAATATTATAAAATGCATCAGGGCTGTCACTGCCGATTCCAGAGATATTGAAAGGGTGGTAAGGGGATACTATAAACCACTTCGCACACATAAATTTGACAACTCAGGTGAGACACAGCAGTTCCTTGAAAACTACAAACTACCCTCACTCACTGTGAAATAGATTGTTTGGATAACCCTGTATTATTAAAGGAATTGAACTTGGTTTAAAACTTCCTGAGAAAGGAATCTTCAGGTCTAGCAATTTTATTGGAGAATTCCACCAAATGTTTAAAGAAATTAATGCCAATTCTATACAATCTGTTCCAGACAAAAGAAGACAAGGGAACTCCATCTAGCTCAATTCAAGAGGTTAATATTACCCCAATAACAAACTCAAAGAACACAAAAAGAGAACCATAGGCCAATATTCTTCATGGACATGGATGTAAAAATTCTCAACAAAATACAAGTGAATGTAATCCAGTGATATGTAAATAAAAATAGACACCATGACAATGCAGGATTTATACCAGGGATACAAAACTGTTTCAATACTCAAAAATCAATCAGTGTAATCCATCACATTAACAGGTTAAAGAAAAAAAATCACATGATTATAACAATTCACGTATAAGAAGCATTTGACAAAATTCAATACCCATTCATGATAAAAAAAAAAAAAAAAAACCTCTCAGCAAACTAAGAGAACTGCAACTTAATAAAGATCATTTACAAAACGCTTACAGTTAACATCATATTTAATGGTGAAAGACTCGATGGCTTCCCCCCCAGATGAGGAGCAAGGCAAGATGTCCATCCATACTCATCTCTCTTACTCAACACAGCAATGTAGCCCCAGCCAATGCAGTAAAGCAAGAAAAGAAAATAAAAGGCATACAGATTGGAAAAGAAGAAATCAAACTGTCCCTATTTGAAGATGACAGGATAGTCTATATGGAAAATCCCAAGGAATCTACAAAAAGTCTCTTAGAACCACTAAATGAGTTATAAATGTCACAGTATACAAGATCACATATAAAAGTCAGTTGTATTTCTACAGACAAGCAATGAACACATGGAAACAAAGTAAAAATACAACACCGTTTATAATCACTTAAAAAATGAAATACTTTGATGTAAATCTAACAAACATATACAGTACTTATATGCTGAAATCTATAAAACACTGATGAAACAAATCAAAGATCTAAACAGTGTAGAGACACATGATGATCAAGGAATGGAAGAGTCAACACAGTAAAGATGTCAATCCTCCCCAAATAGATAGTAAGTTGAACACATTTCCTACCAAATTCCCAACAATATTTTTTAGATATGGATAAGACAATTCTAACATGTATATGGGGAGTCAAAGAAACTAGAATAGGTAAAATAATTTAAAAAAAACAAAGTAGAAAAAATCACATTGACTTTAAGACTTACTATATAGTTGTAGTAATCAGGACAGTATGAAATTGCTAGAGGGATAAGCACACAGATCAATGGGACAGAAGAGAGAACCCAGAGATAGACCCAATTAACAGTCAAATGATTTTGGACAAAGGTGCAAAACCAGGGGCACCTGGGTGGCTCAGTCAGTTAAGTGTCTGTCTTTGGCTCAGGTCATGATCTCGGGGTCCTGGGATCAAGCCCTGAGAGGGGCTCCCTGCTGAGCAGAGGTCTGCTTCTCTCTCTGCCCCTCCCCACTGCTCATGCTCTCTCTCTCTCTCTCTCACTCATGCTCCCTCTCTCAAATAATAAAATCTTTTTTTAAAAAGGTACAAAACCAATGAAATGTAGGAAGGACAGTCTTTTCAACAAATGATGGTAGAGGAATTGGACATTCATAGGCAAATAAGTAAATAAACCTAGATTATACCTCACTCGTGAGCAGAAATTGACTCAAGAAAACAAAGGAGAAAATCTTCAGGACCCAGGGCTTGGTGAAGAATTACCAGATGTGATACTGAACTCCTAGCCAACAGCCAGCATCAACCATAGTCATGAAAATGAGCTGACTTGAATGTCTACCACTCGAGGCTTCAGAGAGCAACCATATGAGTCAAGAACTGGCCAAGCAATGAGAGACATTATTTGGTGCTTTAAATTGCTAACTCTGGGGGTGATTTTTTACATAGCAATAGGTAACTGGAACAGTTCCTTCTCCCCTTCAGTGGTTCTTTCTGATGTTTGGGGTCACATCAGACTCCCAGTCGGGCTCTGTATCATCTGCCCCTGCCTATCTTCTCCTGTCACCCATTTTCCTGAATCCTGCTCTTCAACCTATCCGAACCATAACACGCTCACCAAGCACAGTCTGAAGCTCTACTTCTGATATTTGATATGGGGGACCGCAGACCTGCTCCCATACATGCAAACATCACTGTTTCCAACACCCCACCTCTTCTGCACCCCTGCTCTTTTTCCTTTGCTGCTTCTCCGCAGAAGAATACATCTCCCTGCCCCACTGGCAATGGGCTTGATAATGCTTGGGCATTGGAATGCTGGCTGACACGAGGAAAGCAGAGGCTTCAGCACATTGCTGGGTGTGAGATCTCCCCCTCGTGCTTCTGCCGGCGTCCCATGGAGAACATGCCTCAGGCAGCTGCTGGGACAGGAGAACAAGGCTTAGATCCTGGCCAAGCCAGCTGGCAAACACATGAACTTCCCGCTGCCAGCCACTGCCGTTGTGAGGTGGTCTGTTACGCAGTAAAACCTGACTGATACACTTTGCTTAAGTTACAGCCTCAGCTTAAAAATCTTTCAAAACACAGCTGGAGGGCGCCTGGGTGGCTCAGTTGGTTAAGCGACTGCCTTCGGCTCAGGTCATGATCCTGGAGTCCCGGAATCGAGTCCCGCATCGGGCTCCCTGCTCGGCGGGGAGTCTGCTTCTCCCTCTGACCCTCCTCCCTCTCATGCTCTCTGTCTCTCATTCTCTCTGTCTCAAATAAATAAATAAAATCTTAAAAAAAAAAAAAAACACAGCTGGATTCCCACCACCTCTGTAAAGCCATCCCATATTTTCCAAGACATTAAAGTGCTTTTCCACCTCTGAATTACCATGGCGAATTAAACAAGCTGCTCCTTTGGCACATCCACCTGGGAAGACTTGAAGGGGGCAGTGCAGCTAAATGAGCATCCAGCTTAAAGGACGACCCACGAAATACTTGTAATAACGGCAAATAGTCCTGCTCCGTGCCAGGCACTGTGCTAAGCACTTCATACATGCTCATTCTTCGTATGAGGAGGTGCTGCGTCACCTGAAACTGCAGCGCAGGGAGATGAAGCGACTTGCCTTAAAGTTAAGTGGCCGCCACACGCCAGCAGGGCCGGGAGGCGTGTGCAGACAGCCTGGCTGTCACCCGCTGCTTCCTCTGCCGCTGCCCACTCCTCCCACCTCCCTCTCATCGCTCTGCTCCCAGGAGCACCTGGTGGCTCCTCCTTCCCCACCTGTGCTGCAGAAGAGCACGGAAGGCCCCCCACCTCCATCCCCTAGACACCCCTGGCCTGTGATCAATCCTCTTTAAGATCCTGTGTTTGTCTTCGGTCTGGGCATCTGATTTAGGCAACCAACCAGAACTTGAAAGTGGAGGGGATGTAGTTAACAATGGAGAGAAAAACCGAAAGATGAGAGAAACAAAAACCAGATTCCATGACTCAATCTACCTTAACAGAAATTCCTCAGAGGAAGCAAGTATGAATCAGAAGCGATGACAGAAAGTCAAACAAGGATGGCTATTTCATACTGATATAAAGAACCTGTTTCCACAAAAGAGCAGGCATTAAAGTATGTAAGGCCAAATGTATTCGAAATAAAAGGAAAAATTAACGTAACATTGCTAGCATAACAAGCCACTGTGTTTCTAGCAATGTGACACATGATCTTCCAAGTGTGCAAGTGTCTTGAGTTCAGCTTAGTGTCACCTCATGCCTCCTTTTCTCTTCTGGGATCTGTGACAATAGTTTGGACCATTGTTCCCCACTTCAGCCTCTGGCCGCCTGCCGAATAACACAACGCACGGTGGGGCTCTAGGTAGTAGAGTGCCCTCCTGCACCTCCCATCCGGGCCCAGTTGTGTGACTTGTTGGGGACAGTGGGGCCTTAATGGGCAGAGGCAGCACACAGACCCCAAGCGTTCCTGCCCAGGCGGCGCACCCGGTGTTCACGCCACCTGCAGGACAGAGGCATGCTGCCACCCCTTCAGCCTGGCCCACGATGAAGGCAAAGGACAGACCCGAACAAGGGGCCAGTCTGTGTGCCATGAAATTTAGATATCATGCTATTTCACCAATAAATTCTTCAGTACACATTTAATCTAGAAAGTTTTCGTAACCACCACGTAATTCTCACATATAACAAAATCAAGAAAAATTCTTTAATGTCATCTACCACCCAGATGCCATTCAAATTTCCAATTGCCTCAAAGCTGTCTTTCTACAGTTGCTCTGTTTAACAATAATCCAAATAAACTTTACAGAATGACTTTTCTCTACTATTATTCTGTAACTGCCCTCTCTTTCTACATGCATTTTATCTGTTGAATGCACAAGTCGTCTTAGAATCTTCCCAATTCTGCATCTGGCCGACTGCCGGCTCATGATATTTTCACATGTCCTCTAGCCTTGAACGTCTGTAAACTGGCAGGCAGCTCCGGAGGCTTGCTTGGGCCATGGGCTCAATCCTCCCCCTCCCACAGCTGATGCTGTGGACTTGCCGCAGTATCCGAGCACAAGGCAGAGCTGACCGTGGACTGTCCCACTTTCCTCGCGTGACGCTGAGGTTTGCAGGCAGCCACAGTGCTGTCAGCCTCACGGCTCCACCGTAACTCCCTGTGACCCTTTTCAGCTCACGGGGTAGCAGGCACTGATCCATGTCTAGATCCTGTATGTCATCAGGGTTCCAAAACGGTGGTTTTCTAGTTCTATACTTCTTTCTATAACAATTAGCTTCTACAAGTAAGAACTTTACCTCAGCCACTGTTTGATATACTGTCTGCAATATAGTCCCCACAGGAAAGGAAGGATGCATGCTGGATTTTTCACTATTATTTACTGATGATCGAAACACAAAGTAGATTTATCTTAACAAGCTCCAGAGAAGGACTCACTTCTGTTCTTGTTCTTCAGATCTGTTATGACTCGTGGATTGTTACGAGTTTGCTGTCTCTCACTGCACAGTAGTACCTATTACTTTTCATGTTCAACATGTCACATCTCTGGCGCCCAGAGCCTGTCAAGGTGGACCATGTCTGACTTTGGAATTACCTCCTTAGTCCTGATAGCTTCCTTACTTGTAGTCAAAACCAGAGGTTACAGGCTCATCTTGCACATTTCCTTGAGTGTATAAGAAACCATTTCTCCAGGAAACCTACCCTTTTAGTAAAATAAAATAGTACCTAGAGACCATAATCAGGGGTGTTTACAACTACTATTTTATGACTTCTCCTAGAACTTTTCCCATTAGTTGTGCTAGAATACATTTTTTAAAGTAAATCTTATGGTCCATCCAGATAATGGGGGAATGTTCAGCGCTAAAAAGAAATGAGTTATCATGCCATGAGAAGACATGGAGGGACCTTGAATGCATATTACTAAGTGACAGAAGCCAATATGAAAAGGCTGCACACTACAGTATTGTAGCCCATAAACAGATCCAATAATTTAGGAAGACTGAAATCACACAGGGTGTATCCGTGGCCACAAGAGAATTAAACTAAAAATCAATAACAAAAAGAAATCCTGAGCTCTCCAAATAGGTGAAAATTAAACAACACATTCTACATAACTTACAGGTCAAAGGAAAACATTGTAAGAGAGGTTAGAGATATTTTGGTAATTAAACAATGAGAAATACCACCTGTCCGAATCTGTGAGGTGCAGCCAAAGCAGAGCTTAGAAGTATGTCATACTAAAAAAGAAGAAAAGTCTATAGAATCAGTGATATAAGCTCCTACCTTAAGAATCTAGAAAGAGTAGAGCAAATTAAGTCCAAAGCAAGTAGAAGGCAGGTGCGGCAGGCAGAGTAACCCCCAGCCTGGTCCCTGGAGCCTGCGGATGTGTGGCCTGGCTGGCAAAGGGCTTGGCAGACACGACAAAGATCAGCCTGGAGATGGGGGACAACCTGGGTTATCTGGGTGTGTGCAGGGTGGCCACATGAGTTCTGTCAGATGGAGAGCCTTTCAGGATGAGTTACAGGGGAAAGTGATGGGGAGGAAGGCTTGCAGACAGACAGGCCGTGCTGAGGTGGGAGAGAGAGGAAAGGGCCATGAGTCGGGATGAGAAGGCTCTGGAAACTGGAAAAGGCAAGGAAACAGGTTCTCCCACATCCTCCAGAAAGGAATACAGGCCTACGACAATCTAACTGCAGCCCAGTGAGACCATGCTGGGATTCTGCCCCACAGAACCGCAAGATGATAAGTCTGTGTTGTTTTCAGCCACTAAGTTGGTGGTAACATTTTAGGGCAGCTACAGGAAACAAATACAGCTGGAAATAATAAACACATACAGGAGTCGATGAAAACACAAACAAAGAATAAAGAAAAATAAAAGTTGGTAATCTGTAAATATGTAAACAAATGGAAAACCCACAGATGAAGAGAAAAAGAAAGAAAACAAAAATCTGGAATAACAAATATGAAAGATCAGCTGTCAGAACAAATCCTACAGATATTAAAATGATGGTGTGGGATCATTATGATGAGCAACTTCAGGCTAACATATATAGCAGCTTAGATGAACTGGCCTTTTTAAGCCACAACGCTTAAAAAGGGCATGAACCCTACGGACGTTGAAAAGATTGAGTCTGTTGTCAAACACCTTCCCACCAAGAAGGCTCCAGGCACTGGGAAATTCCAGCATATGTATTAATACCCATCTCACACAAACTCCTCTAAAAAGCAGAAGAAGAGGAAGTCATCCTAAAGTCATTGTACAAGGCAAGCATAACTGATTTTTAAGTCTGACAAAGATAAAAATGAAAACTGCAGCCCTCTCTTGTGACTACAGGTATAAAACTCCTCACCAAAATATTAGCAAAAAAAAAAAAAAAAAATCCAAGAATCAAGGCCAAGGAGGGTTTACACCAGGAATAGTTTAACATTTGCAAAATGTATCAATGTAATTTACCACGTTAACAGGGTAAAGCAGAAAATGATCATTTCAATTGATGCAGGAAAAATCATTTGACAACCTTCCATACCATGCATGCTAAAAATGTTCAACAAACATCTCTTTTTCTATTAAGCTAAAAGCCTTGTTTTCTGATGACATCAGTCTGATTACTGGCTTGCTTGTTCCCTCAGCACATAGGCTGTGACACTTAGGGCTGGGCCACAATCAGGGGAATCCACGGTAAGAGCTAATGACAAACACAGGGCTATCATCATCAGGAAGGCAGACACTGGAGGTGAGCCCCGCATTCACCCTGCTTGCACCCTGATTCTAAAATCAGGGTGTTTTCTAGGCTGGCGTGCACAGATTGTATTTAGGGCCTGCTTAAGTCAGCTCTGGAGAAGGAACCCTAAAAACCTGTGTGAAATATTCCTCCTGTCTTTAGTGAATCCTTAACTGTGTCTGCATAAAATGAGACTCTGGGACTCAGGGAAAGTCACCAGGTGGCAAGGGTCACACTGCTGGTTCAGGGGGAGCCAGTGTGGGCAGCTGGATGGAGAGACCCCGGCCAATAAGCAGGTCAGGCTTTGTGCTGTGGTCATACGAAGGTGACTGGGAGGGAGGGCCATGGTCTAGGATTCAGGCAAAATAGAAACAGATCTGTCCTAACAGAACTTGAGTCCTGAGAGGGCCCAGGTGACCCACTTGCCATTTCTGTCCCCGCCAGAGCACAGGGGACCCATGGAGAGCCCTGCAATGCTTCCCCCTACCCCATGATGCCCAGCCACCGCCAAGAATGCCCAGCCGGGCAGCAGGGCAGCAAAAGGAGGCCGGGCAAAGGAGACAAAGCAGTGGGCAGGAGTGTGCGGAGGTGGGCCAGACGATCAGGTCAGCAGACAGAGACCTCAAAGTGGCTGTGACGATGTGACAGAAAGCGGAGGAAATGGGAGACAAAATGAACATGGACTATCTCAATGAAGAATGAAAGTTTAAAGAAAAATTCCAAAATATGAAAGAAGAAACTCAACGTGTGGTCATGGCAGAAGCTCAGGTTAGTGACCTTGAAAGGTGGTCGACAGAAAAGGTCCAAATGGAGCACAGAGAGGGAAAACGGTGAGGAAAACATAAAACCCCAGAGAAGGGCCTAAGATGGGAGCAGATCGAGAGGATCTTCCCAAATATAAAGGCCAGTTCGAAAGCAACAGCGACCATATTATTACCAACAGTCTACGGAGCCATGGGACAGAGTGGTGCTGCCATGTGGACAGTCACTTGCAGTGATTTATCTGTCCCGTTTGGTTGCATCACCAACTTGACATTTGTACATTTAAACTAATTAATTTCCATATATTTTCAATAGTTAGGACTTACTTTCTCATTTTTTTCTTGATTTAAGTGTTTATTACCCAAAATCTTTACATGATTCTGTGGTCAAAATTATATAAAATTTTCAGTCATAGAAATCTTCCCATTTCTGGGGCGCCTAGGTGGCTCAGTTGGTTAGGTGACTGACTCTTGATTTCAGCTCAGGTCATGATCTCAGGGTCTTGAGATTGAGCCCAGTATCGGATTCCGTGCTCAGCATGGAGTCTGCTTGTCCCCTCTGCTCCTCCCCCTGCTCCCTCGCTCATAAAAATAAAATCTTATATAAAAAAAGAATTCTTCCCTTTTCTGTCCCCCTTTGGTACCTTCTTTCCAATATAAGTAACCTAAGTAACAGAAAACTAGTTTCTGGTATATTCTTCCATTGTTTCTTTTAGAAAATATGAGTGAGTATGTTAGGTACATACACATTTATCTATGTAGAAATCCACCTTTTTATACCATAAGCCGTCTGTACCTTGCTTGTTTTCTTTTTTACTTACTGTGTTCTGGAGATCACTCTAAGTCAGGATATAGAAATACCCCCCGTCTCTTTTCTACCGCTGCACAGTCCTCCACGGGACAAATTCACCCCAATCTATTCTGCCTACGGATGAACAGATGGGTCATTATCCACCTTCTGCTGCTGATGGAATGCTACCATTAGTACCTCTGTGTGCACCTCATTTCTGATTTTTTGCCACTGATGCTCTGGGATAGAGTCCCAGAAACAGGACTGCTGGATCAAAGGGTAAACGCAAATGAAGTTTTTCCAGATGTTGACAAATTCCCCTCCATAAAAATGGTCTCAGCTTGGGCTACTGCAACAAAACAGCACAGCCTGGGGGGCTTAAACAACAGAGATTTACTCCCTCCCAGTCCCGCAGGTAGGCAGGGCGAGGTCCAGCCGTGGGCAGGGCTGGCTCCTCCTGAGGCCTCTCTCCCGGGCAGGCAGGCGTTGCTCTCCTGTGTCATCACATGGCCCTCCCTCTGTGCAAACACGTCTGGTGTGTGTCCAAATCTCCTCTTCTTAAAGGACACCAGATTGGATTAGGGGCCCTACTGGCCTCATTTTAACTTAATCACCTCATTAAAGACTATCTCCAAACAAGGCCGCACTTGGAGATGGGGGTGGACTTGGGCCTCAACATGAGTTCGGGGGACACCACGCAGCCTAGTACTGCCTGGGTCTCTACAGCAGCAGTGCTGTGTAAGAGGGCCTGTCCCCTCTCACACACAACCCGAGTACCCCTAACCTTTATTTAGGTGCGTCTTCCTGAAGTGTCAGAGTTGTTTTTTCCAGATCAATCTAAGAACCTCTGGGGGCGCCTGGGTGGCTCAGTTGGTTGAGCGACTGCCTTCGGCTCGGGTCACGATCCCGGAGTCCCGGGATCGAGTCCCGCATCGGGCTCCCTGCTCGGCGGGGAGTCTGCTTCTCCCTCTGACCCTCCTCCCTCTCATGCTCTCTGTCTCTCATTCTCTCTGTCTCAAATAAATAAATAAAATCTTAAAAAAAAAAAAAATCTAAGAACCTCTGCTCTGAGATTGGAGAGTTTCATGATTTCCATTTATTATCAGTAGTTATCTAATTAATCCTACTTGCCAACTTTTTCTTACATAATTTTCAGTTTTCTTAGTTACTGTTTTTGTTCAAATGAAACATATTTTCACTCATATCAGGGGTACACTACTGAGCTAGGTCCTGAATATTTTGTTTATCTTCTTCAATAACTTGGAAGATACTCTCTTTCTAACTCATTTCTAATAGGACCTAAACTTGACACAGGATCTTTTTGCCCTCGTCATCAAGAATCAGAAAAAAAAGAAAATTTTATCATGTGTATCCACTGGTCAGCTAGCACTCACTGCTTTAACTAAGCCCTTGAGTCTGGACACTTTAATTACCATAGTGACTACTTTGTGACTAACAGTAGCCATAGGACTTGTTGATCTGAGAGCCAGAAAGACCTGGGTGGGCCCCACACCATCCCTGGAAGCTGATCTCTCAGGAGAGGGTGCACGGTCATTCCCAAACCTCCCAAGTCTCACGCAGCCATGCAGGCCATCCCGGTCCACGTGCCGGCCTCCCCATGTGGCCCTCACTTCTCAGGGTGGCAGTGCCCACTGCTGGGCTGGGACAGGGGCTGGCAGAGGGGACTACAGAGTGTGGCAGGACCACTGCCTTAAAGCAGCTCACCATGGGGGGCTGGCTGTAGCATGGGCAAGCCCTTAGCACAGTTCTTGGTGGCACAGGGCCTTGGCCGGGAAACGGCAGAGAGTGAGTCCCACGAACACAGTTCTTGGGTCCCTGTAGACAGCTACCGGAAGGGCCTGACTCTACAGGGGACCAGCAAGGGTGGCAGAGAGAGGATGGCCGATGTCCCTCAGGGCTACCTGGGGCCACTCTGGCCCCTGAGCCACCAGAAGCTCCATTTCTGGAAAGTGCCACAAATGTGTGTGAGTGGCAAGCTGGCCCAGGGAAGCTTTGGGGCAGGAAGGTTTGCACAGGACACGGCAGGTCTGGGATGGTTAGGGTTGAGTGTGGGGAGCGACCTGAGGCCAAAGCTGTCCTACCTAGTGTCCCACACCTCACCATTTGACAGCCCTGACTAGCTTGGGGCGCCGAGGTCTCGAGGAGAGAAGGGCACGCAGGCAGGGGTACAGAGCCAAGGGGAGACAGACAGATGACAGGAGGGAGGGAGAGGTGAGAACACTGGAAAAAAAAAACCAACCAACCACCCACGGGGCAAGCAGCAGAGCCCAGGCATCGACCCTGACAGACGGCACGGAGGTCCCCAGATGGCACCCTGGCAGCAGGTTCCCCACAACAACTGCACTGAGGCCACACGTCCTTCCAGGCTCAGTGCCCCGCTGGCTGGCTGTGCCCAGGGGACAGTGCCCATGGGACTGTCCTCGTGGGGGAAGGAGACCACACAGCTTGGGGAGCCAGCCCCTGGAGCCCTAAGTCCTGAAGGGCGGGTGAACTTTCTCGCTGGAGCTCTGACTCAACATCTTCTGATGGCCAAGTGACAGTGAGGCCTGCGGCTGTCACCCCCCTCCCCGGACACGGGTAGTTCACTCGCAAGCCTGCCCACACGCCCCGGGTGCCCCGATGGTGAAGGCTACGCGGCCTGGGAGCAGGGGCTCGCTCGGAGCCACGGTCGCCGTGGGAGGCAGACAGGAAAGAAAGCGGCCACATTCTCATCCGTAAGCCTGTCCTTAGATGAAACCAGGAAATGCTCTGTAAGTAGGTGTCGTGAGAAACCAGCATCAAGAGCGTGTTATGCACTGACTGGTCCCACTGCTCATGCTCCAGATCACGCCGTCATGCCCTGTTGACACATGCACATCTAACTCCTCATTTTATGTCAGATGTATTTAGATACCCAGGCCCGCGTAGACGGGGCATTTCTGAATCTCCGCAGGGGAACCTGTTCACATACGTCTCCTTGTGCTCACACGCCCACTTTTTCTCTTGTGTGTTGTGAGGAGTGGGGCCGCTGGGTCACAGGGATATGGCAGCCCCCACCTCCCTGGACACTGCCAGGCTGCCATCCCAGGTGGAGGCCCAGTCTGCCCTGCCCCCCGCTGTGTCCAGGGGCCCTCCGTATCTTCAGCCCAAATTTGCCAGTGAAGCCATGACCTCCCTATTCTACTCGGCTCGCCGGGGGCTCAGGAAGGCTGGCCATTCTCATGTGGTGACTGGCCAGGCAGACTCTGCTCCGTGGCTCTGCTGCATTCTCGTGCTCTTATGTGGTGCTGGGCCAAGTGTGCACCCACACTTCCAAGCTTCACCTGCGCATTGCTTCTCTTTGCTGAGAATAAATCACCATGACTTAGGGCTAAAAGCCACGCCCCCTTAGTTCACAGGGGGAACCTGGTTCTCTAGGGAGAAGGGCTCACAAAGGCAAGTGGCAGCCTGCTGCATCCCCCCGGAGCTGGGGCCCTCCTCCAGGCTCACTCAGGCTGTGGCTTGGTGCAATCCCGTGCGACTATACGACTGATGTCCCAGTTCCCTCTGGCTGTTAGGTGAGGGCTGTTTTCAACTCCCAGAGGCCGCTGCATTCCCTGGCACAGCACCACACTGGAAAATCTCCCTCTCGAATCTTCTCATGCTTCTCATCTTGGTCCTTGCCCAGCTCCAGCTTCTAGATCCAGACTTAAAGGGCTCACGTGATTAGGTCAGGCCCACCTAGATCATCTTCCTTCTGATTCACTCAAAGCCAACTGATGAGAAGCCTTAACTACATCTACAAAATCCCTTTGCCAGGTAATATAACAATCAGGGGGCAATGTCCCATGTCCCACCCACTCTAAAGGAAGAAGTTAAGCAAGGTTTGCCTACCAGTGAAAATTTTGGGGGCCATCCTAGAATTATGCCCACCACAAGTCGTCACCTGACTTTTGTTAGGTTCTCCAGTAAGAGGCCTGGAGAGAGGGATGCAGAGGCAGAAGGGCAGGCAGGATTTCCTCCTCTGGCTCATCAGCGGGGCAGTAGGAGGAGGGAGCCAGGGCAGGGGCAGCTCCTTTTCTAGAAGTCAAGTGCAATGAGGCAGGCTTTCCAGGAGGAGGCAGCCCTGAGGATGGCAGCACCTCCATCAGCGTTGTGGCCTCCAGAGGTGGGCTGCCCTCAGACCCCAAGAGGACATCCCCTAGAGTGTGGGGACTCCCCAGCATGTGATCCTGGTCCCTGGGGGGCTGCTCTTCAGACAGCCCTCAACTCCATGGCCTGGGCTGATCCCCATGACTCAGCTGTTCTCAGATTCAGCTCCTTATTCTAAATAGGGACCAGAAAATACCCGCCTTTCAGTGTTACAAAAGGTACTCTGTAATTTGCAAAGTGCTATTTGTATAAACGAAGAATTTTCAGCCTTATTTTCCCAGGATAATTCTAGAGTAAGAATAGGGGATAAGAGAACGGAACAGAGGAAAGCGTGTGGAATGCGTTCACTGTATTACTTCTCCCCGCAGGAGACCTGGGAAACAGTGCCCAGGTCCGAACAAGGCCAGGATCTGCTGATCGGCTGATTTGCCGGTGGGCTGGGAAGAAAGGCAGTCTTGGGCCATGCGCTCTGGGGGCTAAGCTTCTCTGACCACTCCCTAGTGCACAGGGCCAGGAGCACGCTGGGAAGGGCCGTCGACCCAGCCGTGCCCCTGCGCGGAGATGCCGCCGGACCCGCTCTGGTCGCCCCCGTACCCCTTTCCGTCGACCCAGCCGTG
>NW_023270699.1:943625-954787 GCF_011800145.1 Mirounga leonina
GTCGACCCAGCCGTGCCCGACCCGCTCTGGTCGCCCCCGTACCCCTTGCACTCTGCCGCCCCAAGGGGGCCCCCCCGCGTGCCCCCCTCTCGCCGCAGGACACCTGCAGCAGCAGCAGGACGAGGGAGGCTCCAGGACAAGGGGCCGGCTCTGCACTTCAGTGGGCACTGGCTGGGGAGCCTGAGCAAGGCGCCTCCCCAGGGTCCTGCTCTAGGGGAAGGAGCCCTACCTTTTGCTGCTCCTGCCCCGCCACCTCCTTCAAACGACCCTCTGCCCTCACCCTACTCTCTGATCCCCAGCAATAAGCTCAATCCCACACAGAGCCCTGCTCACACAAGGAAGCCTCCGGGTTCTCAGATCCTCTCCTACCTCGGGCACAGTCCCCCACCCTTTCCTCTGTCCATTCCAGGCCCCCGGCTGCGGGCTCCAACCCAGGCACACAGAGCAAGGCTGTGTGGTTCCCAGATCCACAGCTTCCTGTCCTCAGCTCACGTTTGCATTTCAGCTCCTTGGGAAAGGGTGATGGTGAGAGCACCTCACTCCCTGCACTCCCAGCACAAAACCAACCCAGGCGTCTTCCTGACCTCCCCTCAGGGCCTCCCCTCAGACTCCTCCTTGGGCCTCCCCTCAGGGCCTCCCCTCAGGCCTCTCCTCATGACCTCCCTCCATGGCCTCCCCTTAGGGCTTTCCCTCATGATGTCCCTTTGGGCCTCCCCTCAGGGCCTCCCCCTAAGACCCTGGCCTCTCCTCATGACCTCCCTTAGGCTTCTCTCAAGACCTCCCTCATGGCCTTCCCTCAGGGCCTCCCCTCAGACTTCCCCTCAGGAACCCCACTTCTCCCCTAAGTAAAGAAACAAGAAAAAAACAACTGCTGTCATGGGCCAAACTACTCTGAGGGGCAAAAGATAAGCAAAATAAATACAAACAGAATAAAAACAAAGTACACAAAAATTTTAAAACAGGCAAAATTAAAAATGAGGTCATTTTAAAAGCCTGTCCAGCAGCACAAGCAAAAAACACATACACCTACTACACAGTCACCATACCCAGAAGAAGGGTGAACACCGCCAGCATGGAGACCCTCGGCCGCCCCAGAGGAACTGCTCACACATCGCAAGGCAGGCAAGCCTCAGGCTGAAGGTACAGTCACCAAGTACAAGACGAAAAATAAACATCAGTCTGTTTTTTGAAGCGGCTCTGCAAGGGATTTTTAATGATCAGCTCATTTCAGAAGCTACATAATCCCAACAAAAGTTTCAAAACAAAATAAAGATTTTTGTTTTCAAATCATAATTCTGTCTGATGCAGATTTAAGTTTTTGCTCTCTGTTGAAAACAAGGAAAATAATACAAAGAACTCAGGGATTCAAGAGAAATACTGAAGTATTAATTAAGACAGCAAGATCTAGCCAGTCCTTCATATATGATGGGGCCAAGTCCTTTTCCCTGTGCAGCTATACCTGGTGTCCCTGTGGCTGGCTGACTCGGGCACCTTCAGACCTTTCTTTGCTGGGTTCTCTTACCTCCACCCACTCTTCAGAAGCTCTGCCCTGGGTCCTCAGATCCTCACACCCTTCCTGCTCCCACCTCCCTGCAGGCCTCCCCTCCCCCAGAAGCCAGAGGAACATTCCAGAAGCACAAATCAGATCTGCTACAATGCCCAGGCCTCCCAGTGCTCAGGAGAAAGTGCAAATCCTTTAGCCAAGCCCTCTCCTGCCCCTCAATCCACCCACACCACTCCATACCTTCCCCACACCCTGCTGACTCCACCCCCACCCTCGGGGCCTCACTTCAAGGGCCTTGTCCCTTGGCCATCATGGGCCAGGGTCCATATAGACACTTGTAAATGCAGTCATCTTTCATGAATGCTAAGGCAAGAAAAGGCAAATGAAGGAAGGTTAAGCCATCAGAGCTATTTTAGGTTTTTGAAATATCATCCTGACAACAGACAACCGGGCCTTGAACCCCAAGGGACCAGCCAAGCAGGGAATGATGCCAGCTCACCAGCCCCAGCAATGAGGCGATACACCCCGCTAGAGCCCGCAGACTGGACAGGAAGAGCCCCACTCTGGAGCTATGAGGAGGAGGAGGGCAGCGAGAGCCAAGCAGTATCTGTGCCCCCGCTGGAAGGCACCCCAAAGAAAGGACCCTCCTCCAGCCACCCAGCTGAGAGGTCACGCTGGATGATGAAGATGCCCTTACGGAAAAGGAGGGGGAGATCCTAGAGAGCTCCCAGAGGGATGGCCAGCACCACAGGAAACTGATCAGCTCAGTAAATGTCACTGAGAGACACTGGAGGGAAGCGCACCATGAGAGTCACAAACATGGCTAATTTTTATAGTGAGATTATTTTAAACTTTGGCAGATGACAGAATAATCGTGTGAGCTTGCATGTTCACATACTGTTTTGCTGTTTCCCCACTGGATTATTTAATCTTGAGTTGCCAGCACAAGCCAAACATCTGCTATGTAAGCAATCAGCAAAGGCAGTGATGGGCCCTGAATGGCCACACAGACTGTCCAGAATCCTTCCAAAGAAAGCTAAGTCAAAAGCAGGACATGAGCAAGAAGCCTATGAGCAGAGTGGGTCAAGGGCAGTCTGCTGCAATCAGTCATGGGATAAAAGGTGTGGTTTCGAAGTGAGATCGTAAACAAAGTGACCAGACCAGCAAAATGCCAGATGTGATCATCTCCCAGGTGATGGAGTGGAGAAGAGCCTGTGCTCTTCTGTGGAATGTGGAGGCTGTTTGTAACCTTGACTGGCCTGATCCTTTCCCCACGGTCGCCTTTGCCCCTTTCACAGCGAGAGGCCCCCCACAGCCGGTGCTGTGTGGAGCAGAGGAGCCAGATAAGGCCAGGCCAGTGGCCTGGGGCAGCACTGAGGGTCCACACAAGACTGGAGTCACAGATGCATCTATCCACACAGAGGCCTCCAGCAGCAGTTAGATCCAGGCTGAGGGTCCTGCAGGGCCGGTGTGACAAAGAGACGAGGGGGTAAGGAAGGCAATGCTGTGGGCAGATTTGGAGAATGTTCAGGTTCAGGCTCAGGCGAGTGGGCACGGCAACAAGAACGCACTAGTCTGAACGCACTTCTGCATTCAGCTGTCCCATCTCCCAGAAGGACACGAGGGTGGGGATGGAGGGAAGGTCAGCTGTCAGGCACAAGGGCCCGGAGAGGTAGACCATGGGGAGAGCAGATGGCAGATGGACCGTGTGGCCTGAAAGGAGGGACTCCCTCCTGGGCAGTGGCCTGGGGGCAAGCCAGGTGGGGGGGCACAGGGGTGCACCCAGCAGCGTGGGCATGGGGCCGCCAGTGAGGATGGCAGGCAGCAGAGCAGACGCTGGCTGTGTGGGTGCGGTAGGGGCCTGGCGCGAAGGGGACCTCAAGGTCACCATCAAGCCCACATCTCCAGAAGCACCCATGTCCGTGTGCCCAGGCCTGAGGCCTGTCTCAGAGCGTCTCATAGCACAGAACGTGCACATCACCCCCTTCATCCTTGGCCGGCTGCGGTGACAGTTCCCTCAGGGTTTGCAGGCTGCATGTTTCCTCCGCTGCCATGGCCTCCATCTGTACAAGGGGACAACGTCTCCACTTCACAGGAGTGAAGTGGTCCACTGGGTTCGGAGCCCACTGGCTAGCTCCTGCGTCCTGCTCCTAGCGGCCATGAGGGGTGGCCCCCGCCAGGGACTGGCTCTGCTCAGGGTGGAAGCGGAGTGTTCCAAATGAGAAGCAGCTCTGCCCGGTGCCCGTCCCTCTATGCCCTTTGCCCTCTGGCCTCCCGGCCACACAGCAGTCAGCACTGCTTCAACCAACTCACTCTGGGTGCATGGAGCAGAAGTCCACAGAGAACCACATTAGAACCAAGGCCGGCTTACACCTGACAGGAGAGAAGAGTGACCTCGGCCACTGTGAGGCGCTGCACGTGTGGCCAGGCCTTCACCAGGCACCAGCCTGGGGCCTCCTGGGCTCAGAAACCCTGGTATGACTCCAAAAGGCTGCTTGTCCTCTTCTCATCACATTTTTTATTGTGTTCTGAGGCATTTATTTGTTTTAACTAAAATTCCACTTGGAAGGAAGTGTTGGGAAACTAAAACAGAGAAAGCCTGGTTCCAACATCTGGCTCCGGGCGGCCCGCATGGTGATCGGGACGCTGCGCTGGGCCTCAGCTCACTTGCAGATCCCCTATCTGGTGCGTCCCAGCCTCACCTGCTCCCAAGGTGTGGCAGGATATCTGTGCGGAGGAGAAGGGCCATCACATTCTCCACTGAAGAATTTACGTACTTCTTTGACAACTTTTTATCATGACGATTCCAAACTTCAAGAAAAGACTCATAAATTATTCCCAAGAACTTCTACACATCCTTTCGTTGTTCTGATTGCTCCCACTTTGGTCCACTTGTTCATGTCCCCATTCATTCATTCATTCATTCACTCATTCATCCAGTCATTCTCCTTATTAATCCATACCATCTGAGAGTGATTAGCAACCATACTCCTTGACGGTGAATACTTTAGTGTGTATTTCCTAAAAACAAGGACATCCAGATAACCACAGTACGATGACCAAAACCTGAGCATTTAACATCAATATAACACTATTACCTAATTCCCTGACCACCCACTCACCAGGGCTGGCCACCAGACACACACTCACTTAATTTATTAAGCCTGTGTGTTTTAACACTTCATAAAAATAACAGAAGAGGGCATTCTAGAGCTGTGAAATTAGAAATGCTATTATAAACCATGCCTCCCTTCTCAGAAGTTCAGCAAAATGAACTTCACGTGAAGTCAAATCCCACACCAAGTATTTTTAAAGACAAAAGAAAATAAAGAAACAAAATCACATCCCTGCTGATAATAAACATACACCACAGAGACACACTAGCAAAAAAATAATAATCTGATATATTTAAACTGATTAAAAGACATTAAGATGAGGGAGAAGATGAAAAATCTATCAGAATTAGAAAAACTCAAAAATTAGGTCACAGAACTCAGGAAAGAATCAGGAATAAAAAATTATTTCAAAAAACTAAGATGAAATTAAACGACATGCAAGACTGAATAAACAACAGAGGAGAATAGAAGAAAACTTGTAAAAACAAAAAGGAAAACCAAGTGCCGTGGAAGGCAGGTGCACAAGGCGGAGCAGAGGGCGCGTGCTCCTCTTCAAGCAAGCGGCACTCAGTGAACATGGAATTCACTGCTGGATTTCATCTGCTGACATTTTATTTATGGTATGCACATCTGTCTTCAGAAGGCAGAGCTGCCTATGGATGATTTTAAGATTACTTGCACAATCTGCTGATCTCATAAAGTGACAAGGGGAACTTTTTACTTTTTTCTGTGCTATAAAACAATTTATAGGCCTTAAAAATTGTATTTCCTGGGCGCCTGGGTGGCTCAGTTGGTTAAGCGACTGCCTTCGGCTCAGGTCATGATCCTGGAGCCCCGGGATCGAGTCCCGCATCGGGCTCCCTGCTCAGCGGGGAGCCTGCTTCTCCCTCTGACCCTCCCCCCTCTCATGTGCTCTCTCTCTCTCATTCTCTCTGTCTCAAACAAATAAATAAAATCTTTAAAAAAAAATTGTATTTCCTTTAGGATGTGTTAGGATGTATAGGATCGCTCTAGTGGCACATGAGTGAGGATCTCTGAGCACCACTTTGGTCACTTCCTTAGTGACAGGTTATCACATCATAATGAGGCAATTTTGTTTACAGTTTTTTCTAGATTATTCATTTTAACTAGATTTTCTAATTTCTTTGCACAGTTTTTTTTTTTTTTTTTTAAGATTTTATTTATTTGACAGAGACACAGTGAGAGAGGGAACACCAGGCAGGGGGAGTGGGAGAGGGAGAAGCAGGCTTCCCGCTGAGCAGGGAGCCCGATGCGGGGCTCGATCCCAGGACCCTGGGACCATGATCTAAGCCGAAGGCAGACGTTTAACGACTGAGCCACCCAGGTGCCCCTGCACAAGTTTAAATAGCAGTCTCTGAGAGTTTTAAGAGCTTCCACAAATGCAGCAACATCTACTTTCTGGTTGTCCCAGTTTTAAAGTTTTGCCTTTTTCCCCCCTTGAAAGGTGCTAACAGTTTCACTGTTTCATGGTTTTTTTCCAGAATTTATTGCACCAAGGAGCAAGTTTTCTTGCTCTACTGTAGTCATCTCTACCTTCACCTTCACTCATTTTTCCTCTTTGGTCTTAGTTATTTGATAATTCTTTCTCTAACATTTAGTCATGGGGCTGGTTCACTTATTTTAAATGGTTTGGTTTCCTGACACCTTCTCCAGAGAATGGCTGGCAGCACCCTTCATGTTTTGACATGTGGTGTCATCTCATCTTCTGTTCTTTGTAA
The DNA here is from genome assembly GCF_011800145.1 of Mirounga leonina. Lineage (NCBI taxonomy): Eukaryota > Metazoa > Chordata > Mammalia > Carnivora > Phocidae > Mirounga > Mirounga leonina. Next base: position 949,985 of record NW_023270699.1, read on the forward strand.
ACAGTTTATGCCTTATTTAAAAGCATCCCAAACTCTCCAAGTACATAATGAAGTCTGGGTTATTTTTGGTTATCATCTCATGGGTATTTCCCATTTTTACTGTACTTCGTGATTTCTGCTGTTGAAAAATAACACTTTCTTTAAAATCAAATACATGCTAAGTCTATTTGTGAATGGTCCTGGTGCGTAGAAAGCAAGGAAGGGAAGGAAGGGGGGAGAGAGGAAATATTCTGTGATGAGAACAGAGATTATAAAGAATGCAGTTCACAAATTTTTTGTCTTCTTTCCCAGTACTGGATTCACCCATTTCTTATTCTTAGAAGTTTTTCCTTCATCAATTTTACAGCCATGCATTTATATACATAAAAGTTCACCAATGTATCTTCTTAGAGGCTTGAAACTTACCAAAATGTTTGTCCCATTTAATGTGTTTTATTTTTTTCTTGAAAACAACGTTGCCAGGCCTGCTTTCCAGTGATTAGCATTTGCTTAGTACCTTTCCCATTAATACATTTTCTGTTCCTGTCATTTTTAAGACAATCTGAGTTTTGCCTTTTAATAGAGAAATTTAACATATATTTGAACAAATCCCTATATAATGTCTTGCCTTACATGTTTTCTATGATTTCTATTTCTAATTTTTTCCCTTCTATTCTACCTTTTGGTGACTTAGTCTGGTTTTCTTTGTTCCAGAGTTTTTCCTCTACCAGATTTGCAGTTGTCCAATCTGTGCCTTGACTGGTGGCTGCCAGCACATTGTGAGCTTGCTTCAATGTCCATTTACATCACATGGGCTCAGGCAGTGCCCACATACTCCCCTAAAAGACTTAGGGTGTAGGAAACTTGTACTTTTCTCCTTCTTATCACCATATAACTACATACACATGAGATTATCTTTAACTATTATTTTAATTTGCATACCAATATGCATCAAAAATTATTTAGAACTAGCTACATACAGTCACACTGGATTATCATCATTATAGATGGTTGTCTTTTTTTCACTTTGTCAGTCTTAGGGGTGAGTCTGGTAACTTCTGAGTCCTTGACTATCTGAAAGTAACTTTCCTTTGTCTTTCTACTTGAATCTATCTGGCTATCTTTAAAATTCCAGGTTTAGGATCATTGTTCCCAAGTACATTGAAGATATTGATCTAATTAATTCTAAACTACAAACTGATCATTGAGAAATGCAATGCCAATTGAAAACCAGACCTTGGCTCCTCCTGCTGACAACTTTGGGGTGTTCTTCTATTTGGCGGTATCCTGGAATTTTGCCCAAATGCAACAAGGCAGTGTGGTTTCTCACTTCTCCTGCTCAACACTTACCATCTGATGCATTCTGGGCTCTGAGAAGTGTTCTTTTCCCATTACCCTTCCTCAGCTTTCTCTGTCTCTCCTTTTCAGACTTCTATGAAACAGAGAATGGAACTTCTCAAACTCTCTTCAGTCTCACCTTGTTCTCTCACACTCCACTTCTCAGTCCTTGAAGTATGCATTCCACAATAGCTCAGGGTCCTCCAGATCTTTGTTCCAGAACAGCTCTCAGTCCTCTAGATCTGCATTTCAGAATAGCTCTCAGTACCTAAGGATCTGTGTTCTGGAATAGCTCTGGGTCCTTTAGGTCTGCATTCTGGAATAATCCTTGGCTTATTTGTCCAATCACTTCATTCTTTCTTCACTTCTGTCTGTTCTGTGATTCAAGCCATCCTGATTGTTCTATTTTGACATTGACTCTCTCAAATCTTTGGTGGTTTCTTTTGAAGGAGGAATGTCTTCTTTTAGGAGTATTCTTCTCTTCGTGCCATTAACTCTTCCCTTGTGCATCTTCTTTTGTCGTGTTTGGTGCTTTTGCTGTTGGTTCTCAGATGCATGACAGCTCTTGGCTATGCTCAAAGTTCTGCTTTTAAGAGGCTTGATTTGCCTGCCGTGGACGCTAGTTCTGTTTAGTCTGGTCTGCCTCTGGTGTTGAAGGGGTGGGACCTTTGTACTGCACGTGCTAACATCTTGTTTTCTGGAGTAGCTCCCTGCCCCTCTCTGGAGTTGGTGGCTGCCTGGGACACACCACTGGACTGCCCTGGCCCAGAGCACACACTTGCAGTGGGAGTCGGGTGCTCACCTCCCTGACCTTGCTGCACACACTGCAGGGGCCGGAGGGCCTGCCTGGCCCTGCTCCTCTGAAACTCCTGGTGTCCACGGATCCTGAGCCAAGTGTCTGCATCCTCATTCTCTGCTTTAGGCCTTTCCACTTGTCTTCGGGATGTTTGATTCCATAAGCTTTATCTGTTCCTATCTCTTAATAATCAGTCAAAATCCCTGATCCCTTGACTGTAGTTATCCCTGTTTCCTTTCATGTCATGAATTTCTGTGTTGCTGCTATCTTAACATTTCTGCCTCTTGGGGGATTCTGGTACAGGGTGACAGCAGCTGAATACTCTCAGGTAACCATCCTGCTCCCATCTGCACAAGACTGGCTGATTGGCACTGTCTTTTTTTTTTCTTTTTTAAAAAAGAAACCGCTATTTAGGTTTTCTTTTCGTAGCCAGTTGACCAACTACCCAAAGTCTAGAAACATCCTTTGTAAAGATCTGGTTGATAAAATTATTCTCAACAGCCCTAACCTAGAGCCCTGTGTGTGGCCCCCATCTGCTTCCCAGCCTGGCCCCGGGGAGGGTGGCCCTCCGAGGTGCACTGGGCCTGGGGAGAGGGAGGAGAGGATAAGCAGGACTCACCCCTCGGTGCCTGGATCAAGGCCAGGCTGTGGCTAAAGGGTGGGCCCTGCCCAGGGCTGGTGGGGTCTGAGGCATAGCTCACGAGCAGATGGGGCCGGAAATGAAGCGCATTCTCACTTTCAGGAGCAGAGCCTAACCACGCAGTTGCTTTGTATTTACTTAAAACTTACCCTGCAATTTCCCTGTTGTCTGTAATTACCCCGTGTCACCACCCACAACACTTGCCGTGTAGTTAAATGGTTGGCAGTTACCATGGAAACAAGTACTGTTCCCTAACTTGAAAAAGTAGTTGTATTTTTAAAAAATCTCTTCGTTGTGTTCTACTTTGGTGGAGATTAATTTACAACTGCCACCAACTTGAAAAGAGCTACCTGCTGTTTCTGCTGTCCCGGGTCCTCCTCCGGACTCTGTCCTTCCCTTTCCCAGGTCACACCCACGCAGTCACCAGCACCTGCTCTTTGCATTCAGTGGCCCCTCTGTCCTACTGGCTTCCTCGCCCTTGCCTGGCAAAAGCCACAATACCATGAAGCGTAACTCTGGCAACCACCCTGCCCCAGAGCAGCCACAAGTCCCTGGAGGACAACACAGACTGCTTGGGCTCGCACCTCAGACCACACGCAGGGCACACACACAGCATCCTCACACCTCACTTCCCTTGTCTGGCCGTGTTCCCCAATCTCCCAACACTTCCGCATGGATCTTAAGTTGAACCACATGCACCATCTTTTCTTGTAGGTCAAACACAAGTGAATACTGGCAGTTCATGGGGACAGTGGATGTTTCTCACTGATTCCTTTGTCTCCCAACCTCCCGAAGCTAGTCTGCCCCTCCGTGGAGGCAGCCCTCTGTCCCTAGGGCCCACCACCCTGCCTGCCCACCCTCCATAGCTCTGCAGGAGGCTCTGCCTGCACAGAAAGCCCCAGCTTCTCCCACTGCCGAACACAGCTCCTCTTAACCCATCTCCCCAGGTGCTCTCAAAACTACCCTCACTGCTCCTCTTCCCCCAACCATCTGCACCCACTGTGGCATTTGTCCCCCCGCCCATCAACAATGTGCAAGCCGCCGGTGACCTTCATGAGTCCCAGTCCTCCCACCTGATGGCCATTGAAATCAGGGGTGGCATTAGCCCTGGCTCCCCAAGGGGCTGTCCTCTCAGTCCCTTGGCTTACACCCCTGCAGTCCATCCCAGCCAGTCACAGGCAGGATGCTCAGACCCTGTCCCTGATCCTCTGCTCCCTCCTGGCACTCCCTTGTGCAGTGCTGTCTGTGTGGACTCTACCAGGTCCACACCTCCCACTGCCCTCCCCCGGCTCGAGGCTAGTCTGGTCACTCTGTGCTCACTAGTGGCCTGAATGTCAATGGTGCCCCCTGAACCTGCCCAAGGGCCAGCACTCAGGACAACTCCTTTTCAGCCTTCACTGTCCTTCCAGGCTGGCCTCACACTTTGTGGTCGCCCCTTCCCAACCCCATCACCCGTCACTTCCCTCCTCACCAGAGGGTCGCCTGGCTCTACCTTCCAAACGTACCTCACTGCCTCCCGAGCACCACCTGCCCAGGGCTCAGGCAGCAGCCACCTCCTAACACGTCCCTGGCTTCCCACCTCCCACCCTACCCTGGCCTCTCCTCCACCCAGAAGCCAGAATGACCCTGCAGGACCCTAATTCCACTCAGGTCTGTCCTCTCCCCCTCAGAGCTAAGGCTCTCATGATGCCTCAGGCCATCCATCTTAACATCTGCCCCTGCTCACCACGGCCACACTGGCTCCTGGTTGTTCCCTCTGCCTGAAAGCCTCTTCTCCATCTTTCACTCACTCTCACACCTTGACTGAGGGTCACTCTCAATGAGGCCAACTCTGATGAGGCCCCTACTGGTCACCAATAACCCCAACTGTGCACACCTGTACTCACATACACAATAACCTCCAGCTGGGCACATGCATGTACACAATAACCCTCGATCACACACGTGTACGTGCACACACACTAACCCCCAACCTTTCACACCTGTGTATGCACATACACACCGCCCAACTGTGCACACCTGTGTACGCACACGCACACCGCCCCCAGCC
>NW_023270699.1:954797-1074235 GCF_011800145.1 Mirounga leonina
TACGCACACGCACACCGCCCCCAGCCGTGCACACCTGTGTATGCACATGCACACCGCCCCAGCCGTGCACACCTGTGTACCCACACGCACACCGCCCCCAGCCGTGTACACCTGTGTACGCACATGCACACCGCTCCCACTGTGCACACCTGTGTCCGCACACGCACACCGCCCCCACCGTGCACACCTGTGTACGCACACTCACACCGCCCCCCAGCCGTGCACACCTGAGTATGCACACACACACCGCCCCTAGCCGTGCACACCCGTGTACGCACACGCACACCGCCCCCAGCCGTGCACACCCGTGTACACACACGCACACCGCTCCCCCAACTGTGCACACCTGTGTATGCACGTACACACTGGTGTCCAGTCTGGCGCATGTGTGTACATCTATGATAACTCTCAATCACACCCACGTGTCTGCACTAGCACACACACAAACGCACTCGCTCACACCTCTCTCTTCTCCTTTATGGGCACAGCTCATCACCTCCTGATTTCTTGGATGGGCCCTCCAACTGTGATGGCCTTCCCTGGGGAGTGTCTGCTGATGGATCTGACCCAGTCCAGACCAGGGCCTAGCACAGAGCATGCATTCGTCCTGTCTGCTCAATGACTGTTGAATCTGTGACAGCAATTCAGTTCTTCCCTCCTCATTTAGAATCACTCCTAAAATCCATTCTGATCTGAAGCTCTCATTGCCATCACTGCTTCTGACCTGTGAGAACTGAGTGTAGCCAGAGCAAGCGTACATGTTCTCTGTAGATGAAGAGTAACAGTCACCACACACTCCAGACTGCTTTACTGAAGGAGTAAGTTGTCTCCCTACAGAGTACCCTGCTCAGGGAAATGAACAGACTGAGAAGCCTGTCTGCATCTAGGAGGCCGGTAACACCAGCAGGTGGAGCTCATCCCCGTCAGTAGGCCCTCTCCACCCGCCCATGGCCAAGGGAGGTTAATGGGAGTCAAGGTGCAATTCAAGGTTAGGAACCTCAAAAGAAATGGTCAAGCAAAGGGAGCAACCAGAAGTGAGGACGAGGCCCCGAGTCCGAGTGAGAGAAGGGAGGGTCAAGATCTGGGCTGAGGTGGGTCAACCAACAGGCACTGAGGTCGGGCGCAGGCAGGGCACAGGTGGGCAAAGCAGGCCAGGAGAGGCAGGGGTCACAGGTGAGTCATCGCCTGGAACAGGACGGGGCCGGGCAGGCAGGTGACCAGCAGGGGTAGACGAGAGAGTACCTGGGAGTGTCTCCTTCTCCCGGCCTGTGGACGCCTGTCCTGCCAGCCCACCTGCTTCCCCGAGGGTGAGGACACTGTCCATCATCTACCAAAAAGCAAGGGAAAAGCGTCACGTTACCAGACAACTCAGGAAGGCCAACATTACGGCATGCCCCCAAATCCTGCTTGACCCCAAATCCTTATCATTCTCACATGTGGGGTTGGCAGGCACCTTGGACACTTGGAATTTGGTTTGTGTCCATCAGTAATTCAGCAGGTCACACAGCTGCTCCCTGAGCAGACCTCACATGCCCCTGACTGTGCCCCCACCCTCCTCCAAGGGAGCCCCCACCCCTCCCTACCTCTGCTCTGGTCGACTCAAAGGCCTCACCCTTAACTTGCAGTGAGTGGATCCTGAGCTACACCTCAAAGCTTCGATGCTTAGTGTGGCTTTTGACTCACAGTATACTGTCAGAATGGTGTACACACACCCGCATTTAAAATCTGGTGACACTGGGCGCCCTGTGCGCTGTGCGCCCCAGCCAAGCGTCAGTGTCCACTGTAACGGAGCAGAGCGACTGAGAAGAAGGCCTGCTCGTGCACGGCCACGACCTGCCTAGCAGGTCTTCCCGGGGCTCCAGCTCCATGGGCCGTAATGCCAGTGCCCACCAGCCCCAACCCACGTGGGAGCAGCCTGGGTCTCAGGTACCTCAATGGGATCCAGGCGGCAGGGAACCACTTCCAGAAAAGTCAGATGAAACTTCAAGATCAGTCATTTTCCTAATCATACCTCATGAATTATGTTCCAGAAATAACATGCAAAACCTGGCGTACAAAACTAGATTACTGGACTACAAAAACAAGGTCTTTATTTTTATTTATTTATTTATTTTTTAAAGATTTATTTTTTATTTGAGAGAGCGAGAATGAGAGAATGAGAGAGAGAGAGTACATGAGAGGGGGGAGGGTTAGAGGGAGAAGCAGGCTCCTCGCCGAGCAGGGAGCCCGATGCGGGACTCGATCCAGGGACTCCAGGATCATGACCTGAGCCGAAGGCAGCCGCTCAACCAACTGAGCCACCCAGGCGCCCACAAGCAAAGTCTTTAAAAGGACAAGAAACCAACACTTCCTCAAGCACTTTATTATTTCCAAGCATTTCTGCGTTTGCTCTGCTACACCTACTATTTCTCAGACTAGGAAGCAAGTACTGCTATCACCATTTTTACAGAGGATGAATTAGTCTCAGAGAGGGAAAGCGTTGCGAGGGTCCTGCGCCTAGTGATTCTTACTGGGAAAATCCAGAGCCGCTCTCCCGGAATCCACTGGGCGGGGGCGGGGGGGGGGGTGCGGCTGCTGGCCCCTCTGGGTCCTGTGCGCTCTCGTGGAGGAAGCAGGAGGTATAATTCCCTCAGAGGTATGGGTAAATTTAGGAGGCGTTATTTACAGCATTTTAATGACTGTGATTCTGTGTCCCTTCCACGGAGGAGCAGCGATGTTGCCAGAACACTCCCTACTCTGCTGTGCTCTCCAAAGTGGGGGGTGAGTCACTTCACCTCATGGCTCAGGCTCTTAAACTTCTAAGTCGTATGCAAATTCCGTGAGTTTGGAATAGGCCTGCCAATACATGTAGATTCTTTTATTAACAGTAATAACTATTAACACTCTTCTTGGTCTTGGGTGGTTTTCATAACTCTTCAAAGCTACAGATATTTAAATATAAAGAGTAAAAATGTAAACAAACAATGAAAAATAAGACTCCTACTATTTCTGAGCTCACAGTCACTGTTAATATTCCTTGGTGGGCCCATCCAGAAATTCTCTGTGCATGTGGGAGGAAAATGCACATGCTTTGTTCCACACCTGGCATATTATTCTTTACATCAATACATCTTGGAATTTTTTGAATTAGCATGTTCAGAGGTACCTCGGCATGAGAAGTGAAATACTGTACACTTTTAATTTCAGAGAACTTAACCAAAATCTTGTCCATAGAGGGCTCTGCAAACTATACCCCATGAAATCTGTGAGTGTTCTGTCTCTAGCCAGTATGTATGTGATTCACTCTCAAACATTTGATCTTCGACAAATTGAGAGGTAAAAATATTCCCTCATCAGTTTAACTGTTTAAGACTATAATTGGGAACATTTTCAGTGAGGCTGAGCTCTTTTTTATGTTTACTGAACTCTGTGTGAGCAGAAGACTTCCTCACGCCCTTTGTCCATCAAGCAGAACTGGTGACTCACCAAAGATGCCATGGAACTGCCGTATTTATGCCTTCCTCCACCACCCTGAGAGAACTGTTACCTAGCTATTTTTAGGTTTTTACTGATAGTCCCTGAACAATGTTCTTAAATCCCTATGGATTGATTACCTGGTCTCAGAGGGCACGATGCACATGGACGGTACCCCCGTCGCCCCCTCCATCGCGCTACCTTGTCAAGGTCTGCAATACTCGAGTGCTGTTCTCCTCACTTCCTGGCACCCCCTGCATCTGGGGGTTGCTACCAGTCTTTCTCTGTCTTTTTACCCTCTGATCCAGTTGTACTATCTGGAGTCTGGCTCTGTCTCCACGAGGGTCTTTCAGCAAGGAATTGTAAGAATCATTTTCCTTAAATCCTCACGTGTTTGAAAATGTGTTACTGAGAAATTTCTTTCTTTCCTAAAGATTTTGTATACCTTGCTACCCTTTTATCTAGCATGAAAGTTGCTGTGGAAACATCTGAGGCCAGCCCCTATATCTCCTTTATAAATGATGTAGACATAAATAGAAAAATGGGTAAAAATTGAGAAAAGCGCTTCACAGAGAAGAGATCCAAACGACCAATAAGCACATGAAAAGGTACTCGGTCTCATTAGTAATCAAAGATACGCAAACTAAAACAGAAAACACATGTAAATCTGCACTCACCAGACTGTCTGAAATACAAGAGTCTGGCAATACCTCACCAAGAGCTGGCAAGGACAAGGAGCCGTGGGTGCTGAAACACGCAGGCTATTATTTTGTTCCGAAGCCCTTCTGCCATACAGGAAAAGACGTCTCTGCTAAGTGTGATGGAAAATTCTCATGTATTCAATCCCAACTAAAGATAACCAAACAATTTTCACAGGTAGGAAAATACATCAAGTAAACAGAGAAAACAAACATCAAAGTAACAACCCGAAGTGAGTAAGCACTGCTGGCGTTTGCACAAAATATGATGAGGGGCCGATGGCGCGCCCAGAGGACGGACGGACCTCCAGGGGTGCCGGCTGCAGGAGGTCGGTGCACGGAGGTCATTCTTTGGAGGGCACGTTCTTATTTCTGCACTATTTCCTCACCAGTTTATAAGCCTTTGAGAGGCTCAGGGCTGTGTGCACTCTGAGTGCATTTCCAAACAGTGACAGCACAGCAAAACACCATTAGGACGAAATGACGGCTCGGCCTGAGCATCTTTCAGGACACATGGCAATAGCCTCACAGCGGAACAAAGTGCGACAGGAGATGCCACCTCTGCGGCCTCTCTCACAAGACATACACATGCTAACTGTCGGGCATTCGTCCAGACACTGTGGACAATGACTGTAGTTCTGTGGAATATGGTGGAAAACATTATGATCAAGAAATTGCTAATAAATTACATCAACATTCATTTATGGAAATACAAATTGAATCCACAATGAGATCCCTCTTGGTATGACCCATCATGCCACCCACATATTTTCTTTGGTAAAGTGGATATTCAAATCTTCTGGTCATTTTTAATTACATTGTCTCTTTAGTGGTGCATTTTAGGAGTTCCTCATACATTCTGAATACTTTATATTTGCAAATGTTTTTTCTCAGTCTATGGCTTTTCTTTCTATTCTCTTAACAATGTCTTCTGGAGAGCAGAAAATTTTGAAAATTTTAAATTTAATTTAACGAAGTACAATTTATAAATTTCTTCATCTTAGGGGTAATGCTTCTTCTGTCATAATTAAGAAAACTTTGCCTAATGCAAGGTCACCAAAGAATATTTCATGCTTTCTTCTTGATGTTTAGTAATTTTGAGTTTTAGGTTTAGATTTCTGATTTACTTTAATTTTATATATGATGGGAGATATGGATCAAAGGTGGTCTTTTTTTTCTTTCTTGCATCTGAATGTACAATTATTCCAGCACCATTTTTGACAAAACTATCCCCTTTTCCACTAAATTGCCTTGGCACTTCTGTGGAAAATTAATTGACCACATAGATATAAGTCTATTTCTGGACTGTCTATTCTTTCTTTTTTTTTTTTTTTTTTAAGATTTTATTTATTTATTTGACAGAGAGACACGGTGAGAGAAGGAATACAAGCAGGGGGATTGGGAGAGGGAGAAGCAGGCTCCCCGCTGAGCAGGGAGCCCGATGTGGGGCTCAATCTCAGGACCCTGGGATCATGACCTGGGCCGAAGGCAGATGCTTAACGAATGAGCCACTGAGGCGCCCCTGGACTGTCTATTCTGATCTATTCATCTACTTTCCTGTCTTAACACCAACACCACACTGTTTTGATTACTATGGCTTGCTTTGACTTAAGTCATGAAGTCAAATAGTGCTAGTTGTCAAATTTCTACCAAAACCTCTGCTGGAATTCTGTCTGAGAGCCCACTGAACCCATGGATAAATCTGAGGAGAATTAACATCTTAACCATATTGAGTCTCTGAACCATGAGCATGGTTTATTCTCCATTCATTTATGTCTTCAATAATTCCTCTCAGCAATATTTTGCTACTGAAAATAATATTTTTTTCAATTTCTAATTATTTGTGGCTAGTACAGAGAAATACAATAGATTTTTGTAGCTTGAATCCTGTAACCTTGCTAAACTCACCTATTCTAGCTTCCTTTTTTGGAGTCCATAGGACACTACACAGACAAACACGTAGACTGAGAATAAAGATGGTTTTACTTCTTCCTTTGCAATTTCAGTGCCTTTAATTCTTATTGAACCTGACAAAACCTCTGGAAAATATTTAATAGAAGATGTGAGAGCATGTTTCCTTGGCTTCTTCCTGGTTGTAGGGGGAATATGTTCAGTTCTTTACCATTACTGTGATGTTCGTTAGCTGTGGGTTTCTTATCTGAGGAGCTTCCTTCTGGTCCTAGTGTCCTGAACAGTTTTATCTGGAATGGGTGTTAGACTTTGTCAACTGCTTTTACTGCCCACATGGAGATGACACTGTTTTGTTGTCAGTGTGCTCATATGGTAAACTCATACGATTAGTTTTAGAATGTACAAGATACTTTGCATTCCTGGGATAAATCCCAATTATTTTTTCTATACTTTGTATTCAATTTGCTAAAACTTTGCTAAGTTTTCATTTATGTTCATGAGGAATATTTGTCTACTGTTTTCTTTCTTTCTAATGTTGTTGCCTGGTTTGTTTGTTTTTTTTTAATTAGGGTCATGTTGGGCTTATACGCTGAGTTAGGAAGTGTTCCCTTCTTTTTAATTTTCTGGAAGAGTTTATATAGAAGTGGCATTATTTCTTCTTTAAATAATTGGTAAAATTCATTAGTAAAGCCTTTTGGGCCTGGAAGCTTTCCTGGACAAGAAAAGAAGGTTCTCAATACAAATTCAATTTCTAAACATACATAGGCCTATTGGGACCATCGATCTCTACTTGAATTAGCTTTGATTCTTTCTTCCAAAAAGTGTATACATTTCATCTGAGCTATTGAACGTGTTGGCATCGGGCTGATCATAGTAGATCCATTTTTTTTTTCCTGTATCTGGCTAAAAGGTTTATCAATTTTATTGATTTTCTTAAAGAACCACCTTTTGCTTTCACCCATTTTCTCCATTGCTATTTCTAGTCTATATGTCACTGATTGCCACTATTTTCTTTATTCTGTTTACTTTAACTTGATCTTCTTTTTCTGGTTCCTTAAGGCAGAAACTGAAGTCACTGATTTGAGACATTTCTCCTTGCTAATAAAACGTTCAATGCTGCAAGTTTTCCTTAAGGTGATTCTTTAGCTGCATCTCAACTATTTTGATATATTGTGCTTTCATTTTCATTTGTTTCAAAATAGTTCTATTTCTGTTTCACTTTCTTCTTGAACCATGGATAATTTAAAAGTGCATCATTCAGTTTGCAGGTATTTGAGGATTTTCCAGATAACTTTCTCTTAGTGATTTCTAATTTAATTCCATCATGGTCAGAGAGCAGCCTTGATGTGATCTGAAATCCTTTACATCTATTATAGCCCATAATAGTCTCTGCACAGTAAACACTCTGTGCTCCTGCACATAACTAAACCCTCTCAACCAGCACTCCAGCCCATGCTCTGACCCTCACACACCTGGTCCTGGGCAAGAAGTCTGGAGGGAGGGGAAGCACCTGCATACTCCATGAGGCACACCTCTGTAAGTGACCGCAGCAGGTCCACAAGGCGTCTTTGTGGTGAGTGACTGCCACTGCTTTTCTCTCCTGGGTCAGAAGCAGAAACTCACTGGGAAGACCATGTATCCTAAAGGGATGTGAGGGAAAATATCTCCTCCATGAAAGTTAAGACTTCCAGAGAAAACATAAAAATCAGGTCATTTTTGCCTAGGGGGAAGGCCTGATTGCTCCAATATCTGGGGTTTGCACCTGCCTCGATTTAGCTAATACTTGGAAACTAACGGTAATGTTAAGAGGAAAACCTCCTCCTTAGCCTAAAGAGTTCAAGCCTGTCAGGAAGCTAAGTGAATGGGAGGGAAGGAAATTCCAGGGCAAAGAAGCCCAGTCTCTGCTATTTGGTAATTATGCCCATTTGATATATTAAACATAATGACCCCTCTCTCTCGCATTGAACAACTGTCCTATTTTTTCCTCAAGTATGAAACCAAATCCCAATATATTTTATCAGAGGAAATGAATATAGCGAATTTACCTGAACTGTCATCTAAAGTATTTCATATAACCACATGACCCAGGAACTGAATGGGGACCTAGGTTCACCCCATGCTTGACTGCCGCTGTATCACTTCTGACACTGGGTCATCCACAAAGGCCCTCAACCTCAGCCAGCAGCACGCCGCCTCACGCCTTTCCTGACTGACCTCTGAAATCTTTCCAGCGTCTTCTATCCTGAGCCCACTCTTGGATCCCTTTGTCCCTACCACAGTAGTCCCCGTCCCCCTCCCCACCCACACTCTGCAGGGCTTGAGCCTCTGGACTGACGACGACCTCTCACATGACTGGTGTGTGGGGCTCTCCCCTCCTCACCGCACTAAGAGCTGTGGCGGGTCTGAGGGCCACTGGCCCCTCCATTCGGGACAATAGGCTGCTCTGCAAGTGTTCGGAACTGCCACCGACCTCCAGCCACCCTCTACACCACACTGCTGATTAAGCTTAACGTCAACCAGAATCTCCACGTCCTTACTGAACACCCACCATGTGCTTCGAAAAGAAGTTGAGTGAATTCACCAACCACGTCATCCATGGAACCCTGTGTGGGATATTAGCCCAGTGTCTTCGCCTCAAGATACATCATCTACTGGACAAGAACACGGGAAGAGCTTCAGGGTGCAAAACCCGAAGCCTGGTTCAAGGCAACAAGAACAGCAGCGCCATGAGGAAGGTGCACTTCTGTCCATGACAGCAGTAGAGATGCCAGGCTGAGCCAGAAGGAAGAACAAGCACTCCAAGCCAGCAGCAGGGCTGGGAAAGGCAGGCTGCTGGCCCGAGCACACCCATTTTTCTTTCCGTCTCCCAAATTTCCAACAAGCAGAGCAAAGAAATCAGGAGAACAAACCGCCCATGGCCACAAACACGGAGGCCCTTCTGCAGCTCTCATACGGCAGTATGGATGGCGGGGAGTCTTGAGGCCCCTCTGAAGTCCTTCCAGAGAGGAAATGGGGCGGGGGGGACACTGATGCAGCACACGGCTGGCTGGTGGAGAAGGCTGGCCCCAGCCAAACGGGGTGCCACGCTGGTTCCCTAAGAGATGTGAGGCCCAGCCCAAGTAAACTGTAACCTGCTCCAAGTCCAAGGACCTAAGAGAGGATCCAGCTGAGGGACGCGGGGGCCTCACAGAATATGTGCACACACTTAGGAGCACAGATAAGGCAGAACTGACTTCTTCAAGGGATAGCAAACAGAGAGAAAGAAACACAGAAACCATGAAAATATCCTGCCACATAAAGAAAACACAAAAATACAGCAGGAGGGAGGAGAACATATGCTCAGAAATATGTACAAAAGAAACGTAAGCAGGTTTCATCAGTCGTCTGACGGGTGTTTTCAGAGACAGGGAAGAAGATAAAAACTCACAGAACAAGATGTTAAAGAATGGTAAGGCAGGAGTCTAAAACAAAGAGGAGATAAGACTACCAAGAAAATAAGTTATAATAGAATTAATTAATTTATTTATTTATTAAGATTTTATTTATTTATTTGAGAGAGAGAATGAGAGACAGAGAGCATGAGACGGGGGAGGGTCAGAGGGAGAAGCAGACCCCCCGCCGAGCAGGGAGCCCGATGCGGGACTCGATCCCGGGACTCCAGGATCACGACCTGAGCCGAAGGCAGTCGCTTAACCGACTGAGCCACCCAGGCGCCCTAAGTTATAATAGAATTTAGAACAGCTTCAGACAAAGTAAAGCCCAGATAAACCCTAGAACACCACAGGGCTCTGGGAGCCGAGGGAGAACCTGGGACAGGGTGAAGTGAGCCAGCGGCCTGCACTCCACTGGGCGCCAGCGTCCCTAGTCTTTTAAGCAGTTACTAAACCATCACATGATGGGAACGCACCAGCTGCCTGATGAGTCCATGCAGGGCTCCCCCGGGGGGACTTGCCACCTGCCCTTGTCACAGGGATTGGTGCCACTGGCAGGCCAGTCAGAGCCCACACACACCCACAGCTTCTGACCACGGCACGCACTGTCGGCAGAACTTTGGTCCCAGGTCTGGGAGGGCGCCTCCCAGCGCCTGAGGAGTAGGTTCTACAACACTCTCAGCAATGGAAACACACTTTCTCTAGATTCAAATCCCAGAAGAACCGTGGCAGCACAGACGGAAAAGGTGGCAGTGGCACCTGTGGTCCCAGCACCTGGTGGGCCCTGCACAGGGGTGGCAACAAAGTCACAGGTGGGACACGGGAGGTGCACGCATACACACCCAGCTTCTCCCCAGGCCTCCACTGGCTCCTGGCTCCTCTGCTGGACGGTGGAAAGACAGACAGTCACCAGGAGGTAAACCATCAGCTTCTCATGCGGTATACGCATCAAATTTAAATCTCCACAACTTACCAAAAAGTCATACGGATATATTACACTAAATCTAGTTGAATTGCCAGAAAACTATCACACAAGAATGTGATAATAATATACTGGGAATTTGAATAAATCTCCCTTCAAATGCATCTGCTTTGCCACCCCGAAGAAACCACGATTACATCCCACAGTCTGATGTTAAGTAACAAGAATTCTGCTAACGATTTTCACCGGGTAATTGGAATGCCTTCAGCAATTTACTGTAAGTAAAAGCAAAGTCAATGACAATATTCTGAAAGTGCGCACCTCCAATGGCGGAAATCTTCACCTTGAAGGGTTTGTGCTGAGGAGCCCGAGGGTGGCGCTGAGCGGAGACAGTGAAGGCTGCCGGAGACCCCGCCAGGGCCAGGGCAGGCCACACACAGAAGGTCCCCATGGCCCAGGGGTCTCCCCCTAAAAAGGTGAGAAGAGAATCCTACCAGGGTGCATGGCAGAGAGCAACCTGGAGAACAGAGGCTGGCGCATCCTGGCAGGCGAGGAGGCTGGCGTGGCTCTGGCAATGTGGCGGAGGGGGCAGCAGAGGCTGAAAGCTACAGCCCCGCTCAAACCATCCAACAGAAACCAAGACTGCCAGAGGTCCTCCAAAGCCCGAGACTCATGCTGTGCCACTGTTCACACTAGCTCCTGAAGAGGCCCGGCACGCACACTCCTCTCTGAGCCCCTGCCACTACCCCCTTGGCTGCTCCAGCCTGCAGGGTGCCCCGCCAGGGCGACAAGTAAGCCTGGCGATGGCCTCCCACTGAGCCAGCAGACCTGCCTCTGTCACCCCCGGGCATATCCCTCCACCTGCCCACACATCAGGCCCTTCACGATTAAAACGTGGATAAAAGAGTGCCCCCTTGAAAGGTAACGTGGGGCAGCTGCAGTGGCAGATCCCCAGTCAGTAATGACCACATGACCCAGCAATTCCACTCCTAGGGACGTACCCAAAAGAAGTGGGGACTAGTGTGCAAACCAAAACTTATACATGCATGTCCACAGCAGCACTATTCACACGGCCAAAAGGCAGAAAAGCCCTCATGGCCATCAGCAGAGGAACGGACACTCAAAACGTGGTCCACCCAGACAGCAGAGGAATGGAATTCTGCTACATGCCACACTACGGAAAAAACCCCAAAACATGCTAAACGAGAGAAGCCAGACACAAAGGCCACACACCGCACGATTCCGTATGTATGCAATGTCTGAAACAGGCAAGTCTGGAGATGGCAGGCCGACCGCTGGTGGCCTGGGGCTGGCCGCGGGGAGAGCCTCACAGAGACGGGTTTCCTTCTGGGGTGCTGACGGCGCTTCGAAACCAGACAAAGGGGGTGGCCGTGCGGCACTGTGAATGCGCTCGATGCCACCAAGCTGTGCACTTTTAAATGGCTACTTTCGGGTTGTGTGAATTACACCTCGATAGAAAAGGGGGGAAAGTGGCCACCTCGGAGCGGCTGTCAGGCTCCAAAGGGAGTGTTATGTCAGTGTGTGCGTGCGTGTGTGTCTGGACGCGTGGACAGAGAGATAATGGGTACGGAGGGAGGCAGGCAGTGCCGGGCACATGGTAATGACATGGCTTTTGTTTCTGTTGTTCTTGTTAATTATGCGTCGGCCCTCCCATTTGCTTTAAAACAAACAAGAACCAGCTGTTAATAATCCACAGGTTAGTGAGGGTGAGGCCCGAAGGGCAAGAAGCCTCTCCAGTTGCACAGAGCCCTGGCAACAGCCCCCGTTCAGGTTGACAAGAAGTCAGCCTCCCCTCCCGCCTATTCCGTGGCCACAAATGACCATGACATGTGTTTGCATGTGCTGGGCCTGGACTCTGACAGGTCAGACCTTGGTCTGCTCGGGCTGCCATAACAAAGCAGCACGGGTGGGTGGCTTAAAGGACACACGCTGATTTCCCACCATTCCGGAGGCTGAAAGCTTGAGGCCAGGGTGCCCGCAGCTTCGGTTGCTGGTCTGCAGATGGCCGCCTCCTCACTGTGCCCTCCTGTGGGGGGACGAGGGAGCACCGGTGTCTCCGGTTCTTCTACAAGGCCGTACCCTCAGGACCTCATGTAACAGTAATGATCTCTTTTAAGGCCCCGCCTCCAGATACAGTCACACGGCAGGGTAGGGCTTTAACAGACGAATTTGAGGGGGGGGGGGTGTTGCGGGGAGATTTGGTCCATAGCACCTGGTTTCTGAGAAGGAAGGGAAAAGAGGTTCCATCATGATGAGCCACACGAACCATTCAAGCGTGTCATTACTGACTCCAGGTCTGGCCGCACGGCGATGCTCGCAGGGACAGCTAGTAGGCTCCCACTGCATGGTCACCCCCAGCCCAGCCGTGAGGCTGTAGGTAACGCTGCAGGCCCAGCCACGTCAGTGTTAGGAGATGAGAGCGTGGGGGTAGATCCTTGTAACGGTGCCATGGCATCTCCAAACTTGAAAGGTGTAAGAACCTGCATCTAGCACTGTTCAGCACCACTGTTAGCTACTCTTCCCCAGAGTCTCCATGAGGCACTAAAACAGTATTCTTTAGCACATTTATCAGACTGAACATCACCTGAGCTTTCCCACCCTCAGTGACATGAAGGAACAGAATCGCTGGCCCCTATTCAGCATGAATTATTTACTTCTCATATTTTCTCTGACTCTGTAGGGGTCATACCTGGTTACTTTGGAGGTCAGTGGTCCCCACAGAAGCCCCCACAATGCAGGCTGAAGCTGTGCCTGGGTGGGAAGCAAGAGCACTCCCCAGCCCTCTGGGGACCAGCCTGGAGGTAGGCGCCCCAACAGCGCTGGGACAGCAGACAGCTGAGGAACCGCGTCAGAACACCCTCCATGAGCCAGTGCCTCAGACGCCCCGGGGTCGGACGGGCCCCGTCCGTCCTCTGGCTGGGAGAGTGTGGCCACAGCCCCTCAGTGCACTTGCTGGCTTGGCTTAACCTGAGCATCTTCCTACTTATTTGTGTTGTCCTCCTACTCTCAGTTGTTATTTCCACCAACTTCTTCATTGCAGAAACATAATTTTTCTACAACAAAAAATTCGGATCACATCATTGCCTGCTTTCAACCAGCCCAAAGCTTGCCTTAGCCTAAGGAGGCACTGGCTCTGCTGGAAAAGCCTTCTGGGCCCCAGCCTGGGCCCCACCCCCCGGAGTGGCCACACAGCATGCAAACACCCAGCCCACGTGGGCACTAGCTCACACTGCTCTACCTGGAACAGGCACCCTGCCTCCCACCACCCCTAAAAAGCTGCCACCTCCAAGTCGAAGGCTCTGCTCCAAGCAGGACCCAGCGCTGAGTGCCATCCCAGACCCCAGCACAATAAGATGGCATCAGACTTAGGCTGACAGATGTAGAAATAACTAAGAGAGGCACAGGCTGCCCCAGGGGCGGCAGAGATCTTCAGGGCAAGGGCTGTTCTGGGTCAGGGCTGGGAGGCGGGGGAGCATGTGAGAAGTGTGTGTGTGCATGCGTGGGCATGTGTATGAGTGCAAGCATGTGTGCAGGTACACGCATAAGTGAGCCATCCAGGGGACACACATGCATCTCCACATATGTTCCAGTCTTATTTCACATACAAGATACCAAGCACACACACTTACCTCCAGTTGGCATCTGGAAACTTGGCTATATCTCTAATGCTTATCAGCTTGCTAAGTCACATACAAGTTGTACACTAAATGTTCCTCTTTATTTTTCTTTAAAAATGACTCCTAGAAGATGATAAGAGGTTGCTCAGCTCTACAGAGGCTGCTCCCTGAATCTTCACACCAGCCCCTGCAGGAGGTGCCAAAAAGCCCCCTTCTCTGAGAAGCGTACTCCCGGCACTGGGAAGAGGCCCACGGGTCAAGGTCACCCAGGAAACATGTGGAGAAGCTGGGATCCAAACCGAGGGAACTGGCCCAAGGTTAACCAGTAACCAGACAGGGGCTAACAGCAACTCCATTCACCTGATCAACATTGCCCTGGATATTCTCAACATTCATCTCGACCAACAATCTGGGCAGAGCCCCTAGCCCTGGGCCAGTCTCATGCTGCAGGGCACACAGGCAGGCCGACAGAACACCAAAACGCTTCCAGGGAAAAGGTGCTCACAGAGCTAGGGCAGAGAAGGCACCGGGGAGAGCTGGCTCCATGAGCCCCACATGGCCCACGCATAGGGTTGCTCCCCTTGAACCAAGCCAGGCCCAAGGAGGCTCAGGAGAGACGCACACGTTCCTTCGGGAGATGTTCCTGTGAGGGCAGTGGCCCGGGGAGGGAGGGCAGGAGCTGCACCAAAGGTGCCCTGTGGACCAGGTTCTGTATGAGGCATATTCCTGAGCTGCTTGGTTACCCCCACAGCCCCCAGGGCCATGGCTTGGAGAGACTAAGCAAGTTGTTCCGGTCACATGTAGTCGGTACAGGGGCCCCATTCAGACCAGGCCCCGCTCCCTGCGAGGCAGAACTGAGCCAGGCCACAGAGAGCCCAGCACAAGTTGGTACAGGAGCAACACACACAGAGGACACACATAGCTCCAGCTCCTCCCCACACTCCAGGCATGAGAGGCTGCCACCCTCCAGAGCAGGGCTCCCCCGGGAGGGACTCAAGGCTGTTCTCAAATAGCAAGGCAGGTCATGAAGCAGGAGGAAGGCCCTAGCCTACACCAAGTCCTTGGCCTTCCTGGGAAGCCGCCAGAGCAGGTCGGCACTGGGCCTGCTGGTCCTGGATCCCTGCAGCTCCCTGGACCGGGCTCTCCTGGCAGCTCCCTGTGTGCTGGGCACACGCTCCATATGGGGACAAGGTGCTCCAGGCATGGTAGGCTGTGCCCATGGAGAGCCCTGAGTGCATGCCCTGTCCCAGCCCACCCTGGGCCTCCACCACCAACCCATCCCATGCAGCTCCAGGCCTCTAAGGCCCGGTTTCAGTCAACGGGGCCAAACTCCCACACCGCCTCCCTTCCTGGAGCGCAGCATCTCTGGTGTGGCCCCATCCAGCTCCCAGGAAGCTCCCATCTGCCTGCCTCCACACTTGTAATTATCACTTAGCAAACACAGCACTATGACACCATGCTCTCCCTTGCCAGAATGTGGCAAGCAGAAACTAACATGTTAAACTCACTTTTGCGTTCTTTAATTTTGTTTAAATTAAAAGCATGAAAACGCCTTTGAGGTGGCTGGTTCCAAGGCCCCCCACGTGCCTGCGCCCACCCAGAAAACGCTCTCAGGGCGCTTTGTCTCCAGGGCACATCCACATCCGTTAACAAGATGCTCTATGAGCGCCCCCCCCCCCCCGAGCTGGGCCTCAAGACGGCAGCAAAATGAACTACAATGGTCAGAACAAGGTCAGAGCAGCCCACACCCGACACGCAGGTGCACCTGGCGGACACCCACCTGGCCTTGCTGCTGCACAACTGTGTTCATGGACGTCTGTAGAACAGAAACAGTTATTTCAAAGAGAAAAAAGGGGGGAGGAAGCTTATCAGCTCGAGTTTCACACTCCCAATAATAAAGCTATTTTTCCACAGTTACTGCCATTATATGATTCGAAGCTAAACGAGTTGGTTGTTTAATGCAGACCAAAGCAAGTCTACCCATTTGCGAGCAAATCCTGAGTAAGGTAGGACCAGACCACAATGAACCAGTGACCAGACTAAGACTTCCAGGAGCATACTAAACAGGAGAGGAAGGAACGAATGTCCTATAAGGAGCCATGGGGGTTAAAAAAAGGTAGTTGTGTTGGACAGATGTGTCCCAGGCGTGCAGAACTAGTTACCCACAGCAGACCACGGGAAGCAGATCCCACGCCCAAGGTCAAGCACTGCCAAAGCAGGCGGGCGGGCATGGGGCTGTCCCTCCTGTGGCCCTCTGCAACCCCCCAACCCCCCGCGCCATGAGGGCGCAGAGCTAGGAATGCCCCTGTCCCTTCCAGTCCTCTTCTCAGACAGGCACTCAATCAGATTCTCTGCAGTTAATTCTGCCCACCCTTCTACCCGTTTATCCTTCAATTGTTCTATGCAGAGAGAGTGCAGGGGAAGAAAGGAAGGAAGAGCCAACGTGAAAAGAAACTGGTTTTCTGGTAAGGAAAGCCCCTCCGAAGGCTCTTAGTTCCCCGCCACCCCCCACACCCCCATGGCAGCCACAGCAGCAGGGACACGGAAGTGCCTGTTCTCTCCCCTGTTCCCGAGCTTCTGCAGGAAAGGAGCGATGTCAGGAGCCCTTGTGTCCAGCGCCTCCCACAGGGCCTGGTCTGCGATCACAGCATAGTGAGAGCTGAATGAACGTCAAATAAAAAAACTATCACCTAAAAAGTCAACTCAACCAGAAACAGGGAAATGTGATTTCACTCAATGGCGGGAACGGCCAAACCTCAGCTCCTCAAAATCCGCCCTCAGTAACAGAAACACTCTTGCTATCTGTATTGTTTTACCAGTGAAGCAGTTGCTTAGAGGGCGGATTGAGATCCTATTGCAGCTCAGTCTGCCCAAGAGTGACCTAATTGGGAAACTTGGAAATATGTGTCAAACTCAACAAGAAGCAAGGAAGCAGGCACTAAAAGCAGTTGGACACATACTACTTTTTTTTTTTTTAATTAAATTACCTAGACAAAAGCCTATAGCAAAAGAAAAGATAATATGGGGACAAGGTGCTCAAAAACTGTAAGACGTGGAAAAGCCCAGGTGAAGCTAATGCTTGTCTGCGATGGTCTTGTTCTCAGAGGACAGCATGGAGACGGACCTCCAGCGCCACTTCCTGACTCCAGACTGAGACGACACTGGAGGAGGTCCTCAACGAGACCCAGCTGGCTTCAGATATGCCCCCAGGTGCTCTGATACTCCTCCCTTAAAAACGAGAAAATCATTCCCCTCCCAAGAGTGGATTGTACTTAGCAGTGCACCCATACAAACAGTGGGGTGGGAGGGACACCATGAGACATCCAAGATTAGGACATAGAAGGTACGTGCCTTCCTCCTTGCTCCCTCTCTTGGGTCACTGGCTTCAGGGGGAACTGAAGTGCCATGCTAGAAGGACCCCCGAGGAGCCCCGTGGAGAGGCCTATGAGGTAGGGAACTGAGGCCTCCTGCCTGGAGACACACAGGGAGCCGATGACATGGAAGCAGCACCTGCAGCCCCAGCCAGCCTTCCGGTGACGTCGCTCCAGCGGACACGTGCAGCCTCAGGAGAGACCCAGAGCCAGAACCACCCAGCTGGGCCACTCCTAAATTCCTGACGCATAAAAACTATGAGATAACACATATTTGTTGTTTTAAGCCACTCAGCTGTGGGTTAATGTGTTGTTACACAGCAATAGAAAACAATATAGAAAGAGAACGGATGGGGTGACATCTATGGAGAAAGAATTACAAAAAAAACCCAGAGTACAAAATGCAAGCGTCTGTCAGGAATGCCAGGAGCTCCACAGTTCCATGGAGAAGTCAAATAGAGTGAGACCAGATGGGACCCGTGAGCAGGAGCAGGCAGGTGCTGTGGGGGGTACCGTCCTCGTTGGGCGGTGGAGTCTGCTCCAGGAATGCTGACGGAGGACAGGGACAGTGTGGCACCGCAGGCAGTCACGGCATCCCTCACGGCCCGGACAACACGCGTGCCAACAGAACGAGCCATCACAGCAAAGCACACCTACCCGCCTACCCCCCAACTTCCTACCACAGTCACCGGAGACTGGCATTCTCAAAACACAAACCTCACCCACCAGCAAAGATACGATATTTGAAGAAAACCGATGTGATGAAAGAGAAACACCAAACAATGTCAGGATGGTCATCTGAGAAATTCTAAAGCAAACAATAAGCATTAGTTTATATGTCCAACGTAATGGACATGATACTTCATACTTATAGAGAAACCAGCAGACACCTTGAGAGAAAAATACTGTCAAATAAAAACCTAAAATTACTTAAAAGGTAAATGGACACAGGTTGAGAGCAAAGTTAAAGATGAAGCCAGGGACTTTCCAGAATGCAGAGTGAAAGGAAAAAGAAAGACAGTACGAAGATAATAAGAAGTCCTTAAGTTCCAGAAGGAATGAACACAGAGGACCAATGAATAATATTCTCATTAAATTTAGAAAATCCAAAGATAGAGGTCTAAAATTTCAACAGGGCAACACTGCAACATAGAATGCTAAGAGACAATGGAGTTCTGACTGAAAATTCTTTCAATGGAACTTTTTTAAGGATCTATATTAATATTCATAGAAATTTCTGATATATTTGGATTTATGTACAATTTTATGCCCTGTTTTCTACTTTCCTTATATGTTTCTTTTAAATCTCCTTTCTTGTCCTCTTTTAGATTTTTCCCTTCACGAGTTTATACATTTTTTTCTTTTTACTTTTTACCCTAGAAATAATCACATGAGTCCTTAACTTATCAAAGTCTGACATCCTCACATCCACCGAAGCAACCCAAGGACCTTAAAACCCTCTAACTCCACTCCCTCCCCACTGATATAACATGTATTTTAGTTCCACTCTTTGTTAATAACCCTGGAAGATATTTGCTTCATAGCTTTGAACATTTAATGTGTATTTGGATTATCTCACATGCATACAACTTTCTCTGTTTTTAATTCTTCTTAAATCTCAGACCTTCCATAATAGACAACTTTCTTTCCTTCTAAAATAGATCCTTTAGAAATGCTTTTAATAAAGGCCTATGGGTATCAAGTAATCCCAGTTTTTGTTTATATGAAAATGTGTTTATTTTACCCTTGTTCATAAATGGAATCACAATATGTAGCTTTTGGAGTCTGTGTTTTTTCACTTGAGCTGCATCCATATTGTTGTTGAGTCATATTTAGTGAATGTACCCCAGTGTGTTTGGCCATTCATTGATTGATGGAAATTTGGAGACTTACAGTTTCAGAGATTATGAATAAACTTGCTGTAAGCCTTCTCATATAGGTCTTTATGTGGATGTACGTCCTCACTTT
This sequence comes from Mirounga leonina, assembly GCF_011800145.1. Taxonomy (NCBI): domain Eukaryota; kingdom Metazoa; phylum Chordata; class Mammalia; order Carnivora; family Phocidae; genus Mirounga; species Mirounga leonina. Next base: position 974,190 of record NW_023270699.1, read on the forward strand.
TCATAGGTAAATACCCAAGAGTGGGCTGTTCTAAATCATGGGAAGTGTATGTTTGACTTTGTAAAAACCTACCAAGTTGTTTTCCCAGGTTACTGCTCCACTTTGTATTCCTTCAAGTGACGGAGAAGAGCACCTGTTGCCCTTGTAATGGCCAGCACTTGATGTCAGTTTTTACAATTTTATCCTGTCTAATGGGTGTGTAGTGGTATCTTGTAGTTTTTATTTGAATTTCCTGATGAGTAATGATGTTGAATATTTTTCTTATGTTTATTTGCCATCTGTATGTCTTCTTTGGTGAAGTGTCTGTTCAAATATTTTGCCCATTAAAATTTTTGTACCATTGATTTGTGAGGGTTTGTTATATAATCTGGATACCAGTTATTTATCAGATATTCATTTTCCAAATATTTTCTTCCAGAGTGTGGCTTAAATGTTTATTTTCTTAACCATGTTTTTCAAAAAAGCAGAAATATTTAATATTGATAAAGTAAAATTTGTCAGTTTTCTTCTTTTGTGGTTTATACTCTGTGTCCTAGCTAAGAATTCTACACCTTCCCCCAAAGTTGTAAAAATTTCCTAAAAATTGTAGAGTTCTTAAGTTTTAATATCTTGGCTTCTGATCCATTATTCCCCCCTCAGATCCATTTTGAGCTGGGTTGTTTTTTTTTTTATATATATGGTGCAGGATTTGGGTACAGTTTCTTTTTCCCCATGTATGTACATTCTTTCAGCCTTGTTTGTTAAACGGCCATTATTTTCTCCATTGATTATCTCTGCTACTTCATAAGTTGGCCACACATGGTGGATCTATTTCTGGACTCTATTCTGTTTCATTGCTCTATCTGCCTACCCTTTTGTCGGAACTGCAGTATTTTGGCTACTGCAGCTTTAGAGGAAGCCTAGAGATCAGGTAGGATGGGTTCTTCAGTGTTGGTCTTCTTTTTTAAAATTGTTTTCCTATTCTGAGTCCTTTGTCTTTCTATATAAATTTTAGAATCAACTTGTCAATTTCTATGAAAAGGGCTTCTGGGATTTTGATTGGAATTGTGTTGAATCTATATAGATCAATTTGTGGGTAACTGGCATATTTTATTTTATTTTATTTTATTTTATTTTTTTAAAGATTTTATTTATTTATGTGACAGAGAGAGACACAGAGGGAGAGGGAACACAGCAGGGGGAGTGAGAGAAGGAGATGCAGGCTTCCCACTGAGCAGGGAGCCCGATGCAGGGCTCGATCCCAGGACCCTGGGATCATGACCCGAGCTGAAGGCACACGCTTAATGACTGAGCCACCCAGGCACCTCGGCATATTTTATTTTTATTGAGATAAAATTCATATAATGTACACCATTTTAAAGTGTAAAATTCAGTGGTTTTTATTTTTATTTTTTTTAAGATTTTATTTATTTATTTTGACAGAGAGACAGCAAGAAAGGGAACACAAGCAGGAGGAGTGGGAGAGGGAGAAGCAGGCTTCCCACTGAGCAGAGAGCCCAATGTGGGGCTTGATCCCAGGGCCCTGGGATCATGACCTGAGCCGAAGGCAGATGCTTAACGACTGAGCCACCCAGGTGCCCCTAAAATTCAGTTCACTACTTGTACAACTATCACCACTATCTAATTCCAGAACACTTTTATCACCCTTAAAGGAAACCCCATACCCATTAGCTGTGGCTCCCTATTTCTCCCTCTGTGTATCCCCTGGCAACCAGTAATCTATTTTCTTCTCTATGGATTTGCCTATTCTGGATATTTCATATAATGGAATCATATAATATATTGTTTTTTGTGTCTGGCTTCTTCCACTTAGCATAATATTCTAAGGGTCCATCTACACTGTAGCATGTGTCAGTATTTGACTCCTTTTTTGTGGCTAAATAATATTCCATTGCGTGGATATGCCACGTTTTGTTTATCCATTCATCAAGTGATGGACATTTAGGTTGTTTCCACTTCTTGGCTGTTATGAATATTCAGGTGTAAGTTTTTTGTATAAATATGTGTTTTAATTTATGTTGGGTTTATACCTAGGACTGGAATTGTAGGAGCATATGGCGACTCTATGTTTAACTTTCTGAGGAACTGCCAAACTGTTTTCCAAAGTGACTATACCATTTTACATTCCTACCAGCAATGTTTGGGTGCTCAAACTTCTATCACTTGCTGTTTTCTGATTTTTTAGCGAGAGCCATTCTAGTGGGTGGGAAGTGGTATCTCATTGTGTTGATTAGCATTTCTCTAATGACTAATGATGTGAAGCACCTCTTCTTATATTGGCCACTTGCATATCTTCTTGGAGAAATATCTATTCAAATTCTTTGTGTGCTTTTTAATTGGGATTATTTTTATTGTTGAGTTGTGAGGAATCTTCATTTATGCTGGATACTAAACCCTTAGATATATAACTGATATAAATTTTCTCCCATTCTTTGTATTGTCTTTTCAAATTTCTTGGTAGTGTGCTCTGACACACAAAAGTTTTTAGTTTTTATGAACTCCAATTTATCTGTTTGTTCTTTGGTTATTTGTCTTTAAGAGCTGTTGTGAAATCCAATGTTATGAAGCTTTCCCCTATGTTTTCTTCTAAGAACTTTATAATTTTAGCTCTTACATTTAGGTCTCTGATCCATTTTGAGTTAGTTTTTGTATATGATGTGAATCCAGGGTCCAAATTCATTTACTTGCATATGGATATCCACCAGTCTCAGCACCATTTGTTGAAAAAAAATCTGTTCTTTCCTCATTGCATGGTCTTAGTATCCCAGTCAAGACTCATTTGGCCATAGATGTATGGGTTTAGTTCTGAACTCTCAATTCTAATCTATCATCTATATGTATATCCTTTTGCTAATACCACATGGTCTTGAATCCTATAGATTTGTAGTAGGTTTTGAAATTGGCAAGCATGAGTCCTTCAACTTTATTCTTCTTTTTCAAGATTGTTTGGCAGTTTTGTTTTGTTTTTTGCACAGTTCCATATGAATTTTGAGATCAACTTGCCCATTTCTATAAAAGAGGGCAGATGGAAATTTGGCAATGATTGCCTTGTTAAAAATATGAAGTTTTTCAGTCCAAGAACACAGGCTATCTTTACATTTATTTAGGTCTTCCATAATTTCTTTCAATGTTTTGTAAATTTCACAGTACATCTTGCATTTTTATTAAAATTACTCTGAAGCATTTTATTATTTCCCATGCTACTGTAAATGTAATTGTTTTCCTAATTTCATTTTGAATTTTTTTGCTAGTGTATATAAATATAACTGATATTTGTATACTAATCTTTTATCCTGCAACCTTATTAAATTTGTTTATTAGCTCTTTTTTTTTATTATTCCAGTCTACATGGTCTTCATTTCTTTCACTTCTGTTATTGCACTTTCTTAGTATTTCCAGTTTGATGTTGGTTAGAGGTGGTAAGAATGGATACCCTTGTCTTGTTTCTGATCCTGGGGGGGAAGCATTCAGTTTCTCACCATTAAGTATGATGATACCTGTGGATTTTTCTTTCTTTTTTTTTTTTTAAGATTTATTTATTCATTTGAAAGAGCGAGAATGAGAGAGAGTACATGAGAGGGGGGAGGGTCAGAGGGAGAAGCAGGCTCCTCGCTGAGCAGGGAGCCCGATGCGGGACTCGATTCCGGGACTCCAGGATCATGACCTGAGCCGAAGGCAGTCGCTTAACCAACTGAGCCACCCAGGCACCCCTGTGGATTTTTCATAGATGCCTTTTATCAGGTTAAGGAATTTGCTGAGAATTTTTATCATGAATGCTTTTGAATTTTGTCAGATGCTTTCCTACGTCTGTTGAAATAATGGTTTGTTTTTATTTTTAATAGATAAAAATGGCTAAATTACATTGGTTGAATTTTGAATGTTGAACTAACATTGCTGGGTTAAGTCTTGCTTAGCTACACTGTATTATAGAGAGGGGATTTTGTTCAGGACTTTTGCATGTATATTCATGAGGGATTTTGGTCTGTAGTTCCCCCCCCCCACCCTTGAAATGCTTTAAGTGGTTTTGCTGTTAAGGTAATTTTGACCTCATAAAGTGAGTGAGGAAGTGTTCCCTCCTTTTTTTATTTTCAGGGGGTTTTCTTTGGAATTGGTTTTCTTTCTTAATTGTTTACCAGAATTTTCCATTAAAGCCATTTGAGCATGGAGTTTGTTGGGGAATTTTAAACCATGAATTCAATTTCTGTAATTGTTGTGAGATTCTTCATTTCTTTGGGTAGATCCAAGTTACTGTTTGATATCATAATCCTTCTGTGGAGCAGCTCTTTTTAACATTTCATGTTATTTACCTTGTCAGATATTACTTCTGCCACATTTTGCTCTTCTTCAAAAACCCCAATTATATCATATCAGACTTTCTTACCCTACACTTCTTGTCACTTCTTTCTCATATTCACCATACTTCTATGGCTTTTGCTGTAATCCACAGCAATAATCCAGAATGCAGCACAAAGACAGAAGGAGATCTAAACAATGAAAGAGAGGATAGGAGACTTTGACAGAGATTGATAAGACATAACAGAATTCATTGGTGTTCAGAAAGAAAGGAGAGAGGAGAAGGGTCGAGGTAATATTTGAAGAGATAAGGAAGGAAAATTGCAGTTACAATAAACAGTCAGTGTTTGGGGCTTGAGGTAAAGGGAAAAGAAGAGGCATGGGGGAATTTGAGGATGTTGAAAATATTCTCTATCATGATTATATTGATAGTTAATATCTGAATATGTTTGTCAAAACTCATAAAACCATATCTCTAGAAAGTGTGAATCTCTAAAACTGTATCTAAAAAGAGTGAATTCCATACTATATAAATTATACCTCAAACAAACTTGATGTGGAAAAAAAAAAAAAAAGAACCCAAGCAGGATAAACATAGAGAAATCTACACCTAGATATATAATGGTGAAACTGGAAAATATTGAAGACAGACACCTTAAAAATAACCAGAGTTTAAAATATTCCTTAAAATGATAATTATTTAGATCGAGAGATGGTCTCTCCATAGCATGGAAACCAAAGACGGCCTTAAGGGTCCTTGCTAGAGTCCAAGAAAATAACTTTCCATCAAGACCTTTAAGAAATATCTTTCTTAAATACTTTTAAGAATAAAGTGAAAGATAATTTTAAAGTTATTTCAAAACACTTTTCATTTCCCTTTGGCTAGAAGTGGTAATACTCAAACAAAGTATTACTGGTTGCTCTGTCATGGAGTTTTCAGCACTCTACTAAACTAAAGTAATACACTGGCAATCTCCATGTACGTTTTTATGGTACAGCAAAAAGATAGAAGGTGCCATGCCAAATATAAAACTCATGAAGATTTTCCAGCTGTATCAAGAAAAAAAAGTGGAAATTTTAAAACATGGTGCTGAAAACTTGAGATAATTTCTAGGGGTCATAAATAGAAACACTGGCAGATTTTGGTAGATTAGCAAGCCAATGCTAAACAACCACAGAGAAAAAAATTAGTCAGTGAAAAATTAATCCCCAAAACAAAACAAAACAAAATCCCACTGGCAAAGATGCAACAAGTCAGTCAACACATTGGATTTCCAGAATACGACTGAAACGTTTTCTTGGTTTTTGCACATTAACTTTTTATTAAATACTTCAACTACTCCTATGAGATCTCTTTTCATTGTTACAGTACTGTATATATGTTTAACAAGGCTCAGTTGGTTAGGCGTTCAGCTCTTGATTTTGGCTTAAATCATGTTCTCAGGGTCCTGCAATCAAGCCCCATGTCACGCTCGGTGCTCAGCGGGGAGTCTGCTTGAAGATTCTCTCTCTCCCTCTCTCTCTGCCCTTACTCCCACCCTCTCTCTCCCTCTAAAATAAATAAATAAATCTTTAAAAATGAAAGAAATCATAGTGGAAACAGATAACATCTATAAGGATAATTAAAGTACTATATATCGAAATTTCTGCACTGTAATAAGCTGTACTTAAAAGGAAAATTTTTTAAAGTTTTATTTATTTAAGCAATCTCTATGCCCAAATTGGGCTCAGCGCATGACCCCTAGATCAACAGTCAGATGCTCTATCAACTGAGCCAGCCAGGCGCCCCTAAAACAAAATTTTTAATTTTAAATGCTTATTTAGATGAAAAGAAAGGTGAGTGAGCAAACATCCAATATAAATTAGAAAACAAAAACAAAAACAGCAAAATGAATCCCAAAAAGCAAAAGGAAGGAAATAAGAACAGAAATGAGTGAAACAGAAAACTAAATATCCTGGGGACACCTGGGTGGCTCAGTCAGTTAGGCTTCAGCTCAGGTCATGATCCCAGGGTCCTGGGATTGAGTCCTGCATTGGGCTCCTTGCTCAGCAGGGAGCCTGCTTCTCCCTCTGCCTGCCACTCACTCTGTTTGAGCGCTCTTGCTCTCTTTCTCTCTCTCTGACAAATAAATAAAATCTTTAAAAAAAAAAAAAAAAAAAAACACTAAATATCCTGTAAAAAAAAGTCAACATATTGAAATTTTATTTTAAAAATTAATAAAAAACTATACAAGTACTAGGATAAAACATGAGTGATTCTCTTGTTCATCTGAGGGTAGGAAAGGCTTTCCCACTATGACTAAAAATCCACATGCAATAAAACAAAAGATGGACAAATGAGACTATAAAAATAAAAATCTTTGACATGGCAAAAATACCTTGAGAAAATATTTATGACAAATAATAAATGGGAGAAAATATTTGCAGCATGTATCATAGAAAAATGAAAGAATATCCCTAATGTACAAAAAAACCCCTTTAAGCTGAGAGGAAAAAAGGTCCCCAAAATCCTAAAGAAAAACAAGAAGAACACATGAAAAGTGATAGAAAAATGTCTTTAAACCTCTAAAAAGACGTCCACTTCCCTCAAAGGAAGAGAAATGCAAATTAAAACCACACTGAACTACTGTGGCTACCACCCCCGGCAGAAACTCACTCGCTTAACAGCCCACTGTGTGTCGTGAGGAGCACCGGGTGACATATGCAAGTGTGGAATCCCTATACTCACACACCCAAGACTAACATAACACTGTATGTTCAAGAAAGAAGGAAGGAAGGAAGGAAGGAAGGAAGGAAAGGAGGGAGGGAGGGAACAAAGGAAGGAGGGAAGGGGATGGAAAGGAGAGGGGAAGGGAAGGGAAGGTCAGGTCATGACAGTGGAGCCCTGGGGATGGGACTCATGCTCACACAACCCCGGAGAGCTCCCCTGCCCCTCTGGCCCCATGCTGAGAGAAGAAGCCCTTGCCGACCCCAAAGAAGGCCCTCATCAGAAGGCCCTGCAGCACCTGCACTCTGATCTCAGACTTCCAGGCTCGAGGAGGGAAGAGAAATTTCTGTTGTGGATAAGCCACCAGTCAATGGTTCTCCTTACAGCAGCCCAAGCAGACCAGCATGGGACTGAGGCAGGGAGGGGAAGGACGGGGGACCAGTGGTCTGCCTGGAGGGCTCCTGCTGGCCAGGGACAATGCCAGCACCCAAATCACTGAGGACTGTGAAAACTATAAACTAGAACAGTGATGAAATAAAAAAACAAAAATCCACAAAACCAAACTGATAGTACACAGATAAGTAAACAGAAAAAGAAGGGCGGGCTGCACGTACCGCAGACAGACACTCGTGGAGAGTGCTGGAAATGGACAGATGTCAACCTGCAACCATCACAGTGAAGGCCGGTCTAGGCAGAAATCATCAACGCGTACCAAATCCAGGAGAAATTTTCTCGAAGGGCAGTGTGCTGCCTGGTCTTAAACAGCTTTACATCCCCAAAGGGGAGACGGACCCTCTGTGTCTGTCCAGACATGAGGCCCTGAGAAGCTTGGCCCACCTAACACATGGAAGCTCACAATGGAATCTCATGGTGAGGGACCAATTATTAGACAAACCCACAAGGAAGGAACTTTATTTTTTTGAAAGAGACCATGCTCTTCACAAAGTCAATGTCACTAAAGTGACAGGGACGTTACAAAAATGTTCCAGGTTAGAGACAAGGGACACCCAGCAACAAGTGCAAATCTGCCCCAGACTGGGCCGTGTCCCTGCACGGGGAGAACACTATGGAAGACGCGGTCGCTGAACCATGGGAGGACGGAGTGTGAGCGCAGGGAGACGGTCCTGGCATGAGGACACGGTGCCTCTCCCCTCCTCTGCACACAGACCCTCCTGCTCCAGGCTCCCAGGGCCTAGGCAGTCTTCAGTCTTCAAACCTTGTCTCTTTACTAGCTCATTCTCAAGTGCTAAACACATTCAAACTGTTCCCGTGAAAAAAACAAACAACTCTCTCCCAGACCCACATTTTCAGAGTCGAACATTAAGCAGCCACCCCACTCCCTCCCTCTCTATCACTTCAAGCTGTCCAACACCAAGCGGAATTTCCTTTTCAGTCCCGCCAAACCCAACGAACACTTGGGAACTCATCTTACTGTACCTCCCTCCCTTCCCCACCTGCAAAGAAGAAACTGCATTTGTTGACAATGCACAGTGCTACCCTGGCTACACGAAAACAGGCACTCTCCAAAACTGCTCCTGAAAATGGAAACAGCCAGTTTCCTGAATGGTGATATGGCCACAAGTACTTGAAATCTGAACTTCTACAACTGACTAGTAATGGAGTGAAGGGATTAAGAGAAGGTTCTGGAACAGGAGCTCTGAGACTGCACCCTGTGCTCTGGAGCTGACTTTAGTTTCCTCACTCATAAAATAGGATAATCAAAGACCTTGGAGCATTACAGGGATTGAGTGAGGGACTTCTCACTTCCACCTGGAACAAAGTTATTCTTATGGAAACCACCTTTTTCGTATGCTCACACATATTTATTACAGGAAAGACACCAGTGCCGCTCGCCCTCTTGTAGAAACCTCTGAGACCAGGCAGGAACCGGGAAGGAGATGCAGTGTCACAGACGGAGAAGCAGCTCAGACAGGGACAGTGACCTAGCCAAGGTCACTGGGTGACTTGGGAGAGGAGCTGGAAGCAGAATGCAGTCCCTGGAGCCCCAGGCAGGCTAACGCCACCAGCCCAGGTGGGCTCCTACCACAAATTTCTCCTCCCATGACTTCCGCCCCTGTTCTGCCAAATTGATACAAGGGGTGATGAGGACAGCTCACTGCCATGCTCCGGTAGCAGCTGTTCCCCAGCTGCCGCCAGCCCCAGGAGACCTGGCCTGAGGCCCAGGCTCTGCAAAGACGGGGCACATGGAAGCAGCGCTGGTAAGACGCAGGCTCCTAACCGGCCTGCTGGGAGGCAGAGCTGGGAGGGAGATGAGTGGGTGGGATCAAGCACATGAACTCAGTTACAGGCTGAACCAAGCTGTGGGGTTGCAGACTTGTGTCCTGAGAGAGCGTGAGAGCCAGAGCACCTAGAAGAGGTAGAGGCTCACACTGAAAGCCTCTTGCCAGCTCCGTGTTACTGGAATGTATCACTGGTGACCCGTCATATCCAAAGACGAGGCGGCCTCCATGACTCAAGTAGGAAGTGTGCACTGAATCAAAGGGTGGAACTCGTGAGTACCACCGGAGTTTCAGAGAAAGGAGAAACACAGGCTTGAAATCAGCAGAATGAATGTGTTTAAGCAGAGAAGTAGAAGCATCTTTGGCCCCTGTGACACGCATGACATTCCCCAGGGTAGGAAACATCAGGCCGCCCTTAACCAGAGCGGAAGGTGGGGCACAGCTCACCACACCTGGGTGCACCTAACCCAGCCTGGCTAAAGAACAACAGTAAAGGCCCCATGTCTATACTGAACGGCAGGTATGTTTATAAAGGAAGCATCCAGAAAGGCTAGCTCGCCCTTGTCTAAGTGTATACCTAGGGTGACTTGTCCTCCACCCCCCCGCACGCCGTCCCTGGTCGCCACGGACCAGCGATAACAGTGCTCCAGATCCATCACTGTCTGCATGCGGGGCCGCCAGACAGCCTGGCAACGCAGCAGAGAGGGAGGAATGAATGAGTCATCTTGTGAAAAACGATCGGCCCCTTCCTGCCAGGCTGCAATGCATCTGAACCTCTGGGAGGACAGCACTCTCCAACACCCCCATGAGAGGAAAAAGGAGGCAAAGAATAAAAACCACTCAACCAAATCAGAAAGGAAAGCCAAGCGCAGGACACAAGCAGAGAAACGGGTGCCTTGAGGTCTTTGCGGGCCCAGCAGGGCAGCTCACGCATCGCTGTGGCACAGATTCTCCCTGAGAGCCCTCCAGCAAGGCGTCCCATGCCCACCTTAAATAAAAAGCAGGAAGGGAAGGCTGGCTGGCGGCCTCCACAGCCACGAGCCCTGGCCCATCACTCACCTCTCTCCGAAACGATGTAAAGTAACCTTCCTCAAAGAGCCACCACCTCCACGGTGCTGTCCCTCTCCTCTGTTCCTGAGGCACACACTTCCACAATGAGATGGGGCCCCTCCCTGCCCCCACCCTGCATGCACTGGGACCCTGGCGTGGGGGGTGGGCCTATGGGCAGTGCTCTCTCTGTGGGTGTGGGCAGCACCCCCAAATCTAGCTCCCTCCTAGACCTAACAGCACATGGGCTATACATGCACCTTTTAAACAAGTAGCCCCCCTGCTAGGAGGCCCCCAGCTCCGGTACGGGTGATCCCAGGCTCTCACTCGGTCCTCATCCTTGCTGGTGGCTGACAGCTGGCTGCTCCCCCAAATCCCTGCTCCCTCCTTGTGTGACCACAACTGTGATGGAGCACAGGGCTGCCTAAGAGAGGACTGCATGGTCCAGCCTCCGCGGAAGCAGGGGCCACCACACCACACTACTGGTAGACAGAGGCCCCAGGTACCGTGATGCAAGTCGGCCTGATTGGGCCTTCAAACCCTGAAAGTGTGGTTGCTGCCCTTCATTGTGCCCTTTTTCCTTCCCTCGAGAACACACCAGATACACGTGCGCTTGTTTCAGCTGGAGGTCCTGACAACAGAAGGAGGCACACCCCATGCAGAAGGGCAGGCTGCCTGGAGCCCGGGGCCAGGATGACCTGTGGGGCAGGAGGCTGCCTGGAGCGCAGCCCGCCCACCAGGGACCATTACACAGAGAGACAAACCTGACCTCTCCAGCTTCATCTCCCCTGCCACAGCCCCGAGGACACACGCACCAGCACATGGATCTCTCAGCCCCACACCCACCCCTCAGTCTGAGCGGGGATCCCAAAGGCCCCTGGGGCATCTCTCCCTATGGCCCAATACAGAAGTTAATGTGTCTCCCAAACTCCAGAGTCTCTTCTCACTGCACACTGTTTCCATCTCCATGGCCCTCAGTGTCACTCTCCCACCTTCTCTGTGTGCTCCCACCACACCCCTATAACTTGCAACATGTCCCTCTGTGTAAGGCCCTGGCCCCACGACCACCAGGCGTGGCCAAGCTCTGGTCACCACAGGTCCTGTCCCCCGTGCCCACCCTCGCTGACTCAGGGAGGCCGCGCTCTCTGAGTGTGAAGGTTTAAAAGTAGAAAGTTAACAACAGAAGTACAGTGGGAGAAATCACCTACAGAATGTTAGAACGAAGCATGGAAATGACAAGCATCTGAATGATTACAGGTCACATCAAAACCAGTGGGGTGGAGTTCAAAGTGTCTAGAAAGAAATCTGAGAGCCGAGATGCAGTCATTAGAAAACAAGGTAAATATACGAAAGCAGCATTCAAGAAATTAGAAAGAAAGAAAAAGGATAACCTAAAGAAAAAGGAATAACCCTAAAGAAAAAGAAAATATGCACTAAATTTAGAAATTAAATTGCAAACAAAATTATAAATGATCAGTACAACTGATATTAAAAAATTAAAAATAGGGGCACCTGGGTGGCTCAGTCGTTAAGCGTCTGCCTTCAGCTCGGGTCATGATCCCAGGGTCCTGGGATCGAGCTCCACATTGGGCTCCCTGCTCCGCGGGAAGCCTGCTTCTCCCTCTCCCACCCCCCCGCTTATGTTCCCTCTCTGGCTGTCTTTCTCTCTGTCAAATAAATTAAAAAAAAAAAAAAATTAAAAATAGCTAAATAAGAAATGAAGACAAGCTTGACAAATCTGACTGAAACGCTGAAACAAGCCTTAGAAACAAAGAGAAGGCAGTGAGAGACCCAGAGAAGCCCGAGACCACGGGGACCTGGCATGTGCACGCACGCCCCGGGGCCTGAGAGCGCCCGCAGTGACTGCTTCCTCAGGAAGAAACCCACGCACACACACGAGAGAACTGGTATTGGCTCCAAAACAGGCTCTGGGCTTAGAGGCTGTGACAGAGTTGTCTACCGAATATTACACCAATAATATTTGCTTTCCTAAATAGAAAATAGAAAAATTAGTTATTTAAATAAAGGATAGAAAAATAGGGGAAGTTTCTCAAGTCCCGTCGTGGGGGCAGGCTATCATTTACATGAAACCCAAAAAAATTAAAAATTAGAAAAAAGTTAACTTCTAGAGCAGTGTTGCCCTAGCGCGAGCCCTACTCCTGACCTTTATGGTACCTCAGGCCCACACTAACCCCAATCCCAGGATAAACCTTAACTCCTGACCTAACCCTACCACTAACCCTTATTCTGGCCCAAATAAAATTCTGTGAGGGTATTACAACTGGAAGAGTATTAACAAGTATCAGTATGATCTACCAGGATTTATCCCAAGAATCAACACTTTGAATTTCATCAATGGAATTCTCTACAGTAAGAGACAAAAGAAGAAAATCATGGGATTATCTTAATAGCAGCAATGAACACATTTAGTAAAATGCAACTTTCACTTTTGATTATAAGAAACAACTTGACAGAAGAGCAAGAGAAGGGAACTTCTGTAACCTGATGAAGAACACTGACCAGACAGCCACAGCAAGCATGCTTCCCGGTGAAAGCATTCGGGTCAAGTCAGGAAGAAATCAAAAAATTCAGCAGAGAAACCTATTACAGCTAAGAGCACTTTAACACACGGCCATGTCCACATACATGAATACTGACAGTATCCTGTACACTATTAAATATTAGAGAAGTGTAATGAGAAAAACCCCAATTACTATAACCGGATAACAAAAATAAGTTGGAAAAAGGGTTCAGAAGAGAAAACCTACAGCAAGAAAGCTACAGACAACAACTGAAGGCTTAGAACAAATGGGAAAATAGAGTATCTTCCTACATTAGATAGTGAATAGTGGTAAAAAAGCAGCTGTTTTCAATTCAAACTATAGCTTTGATCTATCTGAAAAGAAATCCCAATATGATTCATTTTTTTAACCTGAAAATCATCCTAAAGTTCATCTAGAAAGTGAGTAGCCAAGAATAGCCAAAATATTTTTTTAATAATGGGGTAATCAGATAAATACACCATAAAACTAGAATAATTTAAATAGTTGTACCAGCACAAGAACTAACAGATTAGAGAATGCAAAAATAAACACTAATGTATACAATATTTTCATATAAGATCAATTTACAGGACAAAAGTCGCAGCACAAGTCATTGGGAAAACGAAGCATTTCTCAATAAGTAGTATTTTCAATACTTGTAAGAAAGGAAGAACTTATACATCCACCTAATAACATATATCAAATTAAGTCCCAAGGGGTTACACAAGTCAATGCAAAAAGTAAAAGCAGAAAAGAAAACTGACATCACTACCCACGTGTAAGACTGCCCCCCAGTCCGCAGGCCCAAGTGAAAGGCCACTGCCCCAGCCAGGGGCGCCCCGCGGGCCGCCTTCGCGAAGGCAGGACGGCTTCCGAAGAAGGCAGGCCAAAGCAAGCAGAGGCAGCTGAGGGCAGGCGCACACCTCGAGCTCCCACAGTTCTCAGGGACACGGCGCTGGTGCGTCCAGCCATCAGGGCGCAACTGGCAATTACGCACTATGCCTCTTTTAGAGTGTGCATCTCCGGTGACCTGGGCGTCCTACGTGGACAAATACTACAATCCTCAAGAAGAGGAAAGGCAGATTCATGCACAAGGATGCTCACCTCACTGTGACTGACATCAGGGACAGACGCAAAGAAAACCCACATATATTAAACAAAAGGGGGATGACATAAGAAAATAATACCTCCAGTTGACTCCCTCCTTGAACAACACAGGTTTGAATGACACAGGTCCACTTAGACATGAATTTTTTCGATACATACCATACAGTGCTGTAAATGTATTTTCTCTTAGGAATTTCTTCGTAACATTTTCATCTCTCTAGCTTACTTTATTGTAAGAACACAGTATCTAACACACAAGTATGTGTGAATCGACTATTTATGTATGAGTAGGGCTTCTGGTCAACAGTGGGTTGAGTTTAGGATGAGTCAAAAGTTATACGTGGATTTTCGACTGTGTGGGAGGAAGGTTAGCAACCTTAACCCCCATGTGTTCAAGGCTCGATTGCACACCCATACAGTGGAAACCATACAGACTTTTAAAAATAATGTTTTCAAACTAGGCAACGTGGAACATTTTGCAGCATGCCATTCAGTTTAAAAGCAGGGCCCAGATGTATCTTCATTCCTGAGGCAAAGTTTGGGAGGAAAGAGATCATATGTGTGCAGCAGTGTGGTGGTCCCGTGGCCTGGAGCACCAATCAGCAGGGCCCTCTCTGAGCGCTGGGGAAGGGTTATGACAGAAGGCTCACACACAGGGGGACCAGGAGGGAGGAGAGGACACACCACAGACACGTGGGACCAGGACAGCGCAGGGGTTGGGAGCCTGGGAAAGAACACCTCACAAGAAGGGATCACTCTACGTTAGCTGCAGAGCTCAAGCTCCCCGAGGAGAAAGATTTTTTACCAGATTCAGGGAAGCAGAGGCCTCACAAGCTGGCCAAGTGGTGAAGATGAAGCCCCACTGGGGAGGACCAGATGGCCATGCAACGGAGCTGGGCCCAGGCAGGAGCAGAGATGGTTGGGAGGGCGGTGTGTGTGTGGTGGGGGCGGGGGGGTAGCTTTCCTAATTTTTTTGGTAAAGCCATACTTGCTATATAACCTTTTAATTTTAATTTTTAACAAAATTATAAATGTATATAGTTTTAAAAGTCCAAGAACTCCACAAAGCTTACAGTGAACAGTGCCTCTCCCCTCCCTATGCCTCTGTCCCACGGGCAATCTTCCCCTCTTTGGTATTTATCTCCAGGGTTCAATGATTCCAGTCCTTGGTACCTTCCGCTAACTTCCTACTAGGACACGTGAGAATCCCCCTCCCCAGCCCTCTGCTCCCTCCACCCTGCCCAAGTGCTGTCCTCCTCCAGAGGCTCTGGAGCCCTTGTGCACCCTCACGCTGCCTCCCTTCTAGTATAAGGCGTGTGCTTCCTGAAGTGAGTGAGGGCCTCTTTTGGTTGCTTAGTTTTCTGTGTACTCGCTGCTAATTTGCCTCCAAACTCTCGCCAAGGAAAATCACCCCCCAATCCCTCCAGCACAGCAGTAAACAGCCGAGGAGCTTGTTTTTTGCTCCACCGCCAGAATGGCTGCTCCACTCAGGGGCATCCAAAAGCCATCTCAGGTGCCTAGCATTCTGGGGGCCAACAGGGTAGAGGCCGGGTTCACGCTGCTCCATCACCCACTCGGGTACAGCCCCAGTTCCCTGTAGAACAGTCTCCCCCTCCACCCGTCCTCAGGCGCCTACTTCACCCTCCAGGAGAGGAAGCCGAGCTTCAGCCAGAGGCAGGAGGGGCTTGTCAAGCTGGGTAGGGGAGGAGGGCTGAGAACCTGGTTGCTTTCTAAACAGGCTTTCCACCAACTTCCAATTTCAGCCCCATCGTTACTGCCCCCCTCATTTTCAGAGGTACATGGCAATGTCATTCCTGAGACTTGGGGGTCTGTCTGCAGTGCGATCCATCTGTGTTCCAGACCCCCCAGCACAAGTGTGTGCAAGCCTCCCCACTTTCTGTTCTCAGATCTGCTATGTCCCTCTGTTTGTCCATCTGCTTCCTGAACTCCCCAAATCCTGTCATCTCCTCTCCATCTCTTGGTGGCCTCTTCCTCTTAAAAATATCTCACCTGTCACTTTAGTGGGTTCTTAAGCAGCAGAGGTCGCTCTGAATTCAATCTGCCATTTTGGCTGAAAACCAAGGGAGGAGTTTTTTTAATTTTAAGATGGGAGTTACTGAGTTATCTTGGATGCCAACAGAAGTGGCCTGCCAGGGAGAAGGAACTGAGACGCAGAGGAGAGAGGGCCTCACTGGGGCAGGAGCAAGGCCCCTGTGCAGCCCCGGTGCAGGGAGACCCAGCGGGGGGCAGCACAGCAGGACAGCTGCATCGGGGGGATGGGAAAGTGAAGCGCCACTTCTCTCCTTGAACTATGAGGCACGGCCATCAGCTAAGACTGAGGTCTGATTAGATTTAGGAATCTGAGGAAGAAAGGCGTACAAGAACTGCCTCCAATCCAAGCAAACCTACTAGGGAGGTACGGCCAGGACTGGGGTGGGCTCTGAGACCCTCTGTAGGGTGGCCCCCCAGGCAACCCACCCGAGATAGGAAGGAAGCAGGGTCACCATCAAGAAGGACACAGCAGGGAAGGAGGGCCCTGATGGAGCAGTCCCAGTCCTCCTAGCTATACTCATTACAGGTGAGATTTAAAGTTCTTTTTCATATTTGCCAAATCTTCCAATTCTGCAGTGAGTTGTTATCTTAAGGCAATGCAGAAAAACACCCTATACAAATGAAATAACCAAGTCAATATTACAGAAAATAAAAGACCTCAAAGTAAATAAAAATTTCAATAGTCTTGTTAGCATTGTCTCTTAATGTCCTGATCTTCGTGTGGTCGAAGGCCCGGTTTGGAGATGCGCAGGGAGTGGGCTCTGCTACTAAGTAGCTGTGGGAGCCTTGTCCCCTCTGCAAAACTAAGTGGGATTCCCGGGGCTGTCAAAGCACAGCCATCACACAGAAGCGGCTTTACTCCAGACGACTGCCCTTCACCTCACTCTAAGGAAGTGTGGAAAGTTCTCAGGGATGTGCAAATGGAAAACCGAGTCCTTCCAAAGCTGCACTTCCCCTGGGAAACGTCCTCTGCCGATGAGCTCCATTCCAGCTCGGCAGGAAGCCCACAGGAAGGCACTGCAGGACTGGCTGGATTGGAATCAGCCGTTTCTGCTCCAACCAGCCCAATGCTCCTAACAGCTCCCTCCTCACCTGCAGGAGAGGCCACAGGTGACCTCTAAAAAGCTCACTGCCTTGACTTCACCATGCCTCCGGGAATTCCCAGAATCTGTGCTGCAACCCTCCAGAATCACGGTCTTGGCAGCCAGCTTGCGCTGCTCGTGGCAGCCAGCTTGCGCTGCTCGTCCCAGCCTCTCAGCCCAGCAGCCTGGGGCCTCCTCTCCTCGCTGGGAGCCCGAGGTGCTGTGCACACAAGACAGGGTGTCACTCGGAGCCAGCCCCCCCCACCCAAGCATGCTTGCTTATTTCCAGAACTATCAGCCAGGTTCCCCATTTGCCAGGAGGAGAAACTTGGACGACACCAAATCCAAGAGGAAAGAGGCCCAGTACATACATACAAGGCGTTGTTTATATGCCTGAATTCCAGAGGCCTTCCCCTCGGGATGTCTGTGAGAATTAGATCCGGATTTGCACAATTAGAGTTGGTCCCAAGCCAGTGGGGATTTGGATGTCCTCTAAGAAGCAAGTAGTATAACAGCTTTAGTTTAACAATCCAGCACTGAGAGAAAAAAGATGACCGGGCTCACTGCTCCCACACTCCGCCCCTGTGCCCTGCAGAGTGAGAACAGGCCTCAGGCCCCTGATATGCACCCTGTTGCTCTCTGACCTCATCTCCTGCCCCCTGCCCCTCACTCACACTGCTCCAGCCACACTAGCCTCCCCGATGCTCCATTAGCACGCCGGACACATGGCTCCCCTCGGCCTGTAGCCCTTTGTGCTCCAGTGCCCACAGGGCTCGCTGCTGCACCTCCTGCAAAGCTCTGCTCAGATGGCCCTTGTTAGGGTGGGCCTAGTCAGACTGCAGGAGCACTCCCACACCCCTGATCCTCCTTTCCCTCCTCCACGGCCAGCATGCCCACCTGACACACTATGATGTGTTTACTTAGTATATTTATGTTTTGTAAGCCCCACATGGGTATGAGCCAAAGGAAGCTGGGATTTCAGAAAAGTGCCTGGCACATCACAGGCACTTGGTAAATATTTGCTAGATGAATGAAAGAACAAACGAGGCCTTTGTTCCGCTTTGTTATTAAGAACTTTCCTCTTCTAATAGCAGTCAGGACTCCGGTTCCCCTCCAGCCCTAGATATCTAGTGTTCCCCAACTCCTCACCACCACCACTGTCTCTCCCAAGGGGGCTGCTGATTAAGTCACAGCCCCTGCTGCAGGCTACAGGCTCTGGAAGCTTGGGGGACTGTGGCACTACTGCTCTCTGACCGGGATCAGCTGAGCGCAGGACTCCGGGGTGGCTCCTTGGGGCTGCCATCAAGACCAGCAGGAAGGGCAGACACTGAACTCAGAGCCCATGTCTTACCAACAAGGCAGCTCCTGCTTATCCTACCATTGTGAAGGGACTCAGGCTCATGAGGTCAGAGGCTTGGGCTCAAATCCTGGTCTCACCACTGGTGACACAGTGGTGTCGTGTCGCTGAGCCTTGGAAAGGGGGCAGAACAACAGTAGCTACCTCCCAGGGCACTGTGAGGATGGAGTAAGGGATCAGATGGGAAGTGTCGCGATCAACAAAGCCAGAACTAATCAAGCACTTCACTAACAAACTGCTATCATGACTACAGCAGGATTCCACGCAAGAGTGCTGAAAATCGCGTTTCCTGCTGAAAACCTTTAGAAAACAACATTTATAAGCTTTAGGAAAAGACATCTTAAGGATTTAAAAGGAATCATTTCAAGTTGGTTTTGCAAAACTGGAGTCAAGGCCACAGCCTGGGCTCACCACCACGGCCACAGCACACACCTGTCGCTGCTGGCTGGTGTGTGTTGCGGAAGCATGGGACAAACGCACGTGTCCAGCAGTGCACCCTGACACCGGCCCTCAGGCCCCCTGCTGGACAGTTTGGTCAGGCTAAGGTGGAGAAAAGTGTTTACCAGAAAAGGAGAAAACGGCTTCTTCTTAAATCTTGGTTCTACAAAGGTCAGAAAGACATCATGCAAATCACTGACACTGTTGGTGCACTCTGACCTGTGAAAGGTCCCTCATGTGATGGGAAACCAGGCCGTAAGGAGAGGCAGCAAGACACATGGCTTCAAGACCTTCAAAGTCACCTGACTCAGAATCACTGAATTTAAATCAAACCTCTATAAAGGCATTATAAGAGGCACTACTTACATGGAACCATGTGAAGATCTCTCTCTGTAGATAGCCCTGTAAATGGGTTAAAAAAATAATTTTAATTGGAAATCATACACAGAAAATAACCCAAAGAATAATGTACCACCGTAGATGCCAAATTTTATCAAACCAAAGGAATTTATTAAAAGAATGTACTCATAAATCAGTCATTTAGAAGGTCAAAGGCAGTTTTCCAGAGGAAAAAAAGTTCCATAAAAGAGGTCAGATTCTAAACTGAGTTCAGAACTTAAGATACGGATACATGCTCAGAGCCCCAGACTCCCCTAAACCCTGACCCACAGTCGGAAAGCTGATTGAAAGTGTTGGGAAAGTTTGGGAAAGTATAGATTCTCAATCCCTTGGGCCCATGGGGAGTGGTAAGGAGAAGACTGGGGGGGTGGGGGGGCGGGTAGGTGGGACCCCTAGGGCACCATGTGGTCTCAGCTCCGAGTCTGAATAGTGCTTTACCTGGACAGGACAAGGCACTCTGCCTTTGCAAAGACTTAATGTGTAAGTAAATGGCACTACCAAAGGCTCCTACAGGCAGCCCAAGGCCTGTATACAGTGATGACTGAAGACCGGAGGAAGAGTAGAAACCCCTAACAGAGGACGTCCATCCACTTCTAGCTGAGACAGAAGCAGACACACAGACCAGATTGACAATTAAAACCCAGACCAAAGACATGAGACAGGGTTTTGAGACACAGGACATGATCCCCAAGGAAGGAAACAAATGTGATGCATCCTGACTGCCCAGCCTACAGCTTGGGGGAAGTTTCTGCCCAGCCTACAGCTTGCAGGAAGGAGGAACCCAGGCAAAGCCAGGGGAGTCCTGAGGTGAGAGAATAATTGAAATTCAGGGACGCAGAGCAGCTAGAAATAGCAGGGTAGAGAACCCAAAAGGAGAGAGCTGCAGAGAGAAATGCTCCAGAGACCTCTGGGTGAATCAACTTGAGGCTTAACCTAGACACATATCAGCATGTGTGGATGAGCAATCTATCTGAGGCCAAGGAAGGAGCCAACAGAAAGAGCAGGATAAACAGCAGCTGTGACTCCGACAGCTCTAGGAATCGTTCACACTTCCAACAACCAGATGAGGAAACCTTGTCACATGGGGCCACTGGCTGAGCATCTGGAAGAGCACTGCCTCAGCAGCAGGGCCATATTACCACCAACTGAGCTGACATACTAAACCAGGTACTGCATAACAATGTCCAACAACACATCACCCAGGGATCTCAACTTTCCAAGTAACTTAAATGCATTTCTCCAAGAAAGTTTAAAATATTTGAAAAAATACAGACCCCAACAACATAAAATATACAATGTCTTTCACGCATTCAAAAATTACCAGGCAGGCAAAGAAGCATGAAAATATATCTCATAATGAGAACAGTTGATCAATACAAAATACAAGGAAATAATTAGTACACAAGGTCCTTAAAATAGCTATTATAAAGACCTTGTATATATTCAAGAAGATAGAGGAAAGCACAACATACTAAGGAGAGACATGAAAATTTTAAAAAGCCCAAGTCAAACATCTGAAATGGAAAATATACTTGATGGGATTAACATCACATTAGACACTACAAAAGGAAAGATTAGTCAATGTGCAAACAAAACAATCTGAGCAGACAGAAACTATCTCAAATGAAATGTAAAGAAAGACTCCCCCCCCACAAAAAAAGCAGAAATATAATTGGATACACACACACACACACACACACAAATTATGTAAGTATAATGTAATTGAAGATCCAGAGGGGGAGGACAGGATGGGACAAAAAACATATTTCCAAAAATAACGACAAAAAAATGTTTGAAATTTGATGAAAATTATGAACCCACAAATCCAAGAAGGTCAACAATCCCCAAGCAGAAGAAAACGTGAAGGAAATTAAACCAAGGCACATCATAATCAGCTTACCTAAAGAGAAAATCTTAAAAACAGCCAGACAAAAAAGAAACATTATGTACAGAGGGACAAAGACATGGTGGACAGAGGAGTTCTCAGAAACAATGCAAGCCAGAAACCAGTAGAATGACATCTCTAAAGTAATGAAGGACAAAACTGTCAACCTGAAATACCATACATAATGAAAATAACTTTCAAATGCAAATGCAAAATGAAGACTTTTTCCAACAAACAAAAGCTAAAATAAATCATCACCAACACACTTTAACTACAAATAATATTAAACTAAGTCCATCACACAAGAGGAAAACAATATCAAAAGGAAATCCAGACCTACAAAAAGAAATGAAAAGCACCGGAAACAAAATTCATGAATAAATATACAAGCCTTTTTCTTAATTTTAAGATTGTTTTAAAAGATAACAGACTATTTAAAGCAAAAATAGTAACAATGTAGGATGGGGTTTATAAAATGTAAAAGTAAATGCCAAGAGAAGTGAGATGGAAGTATACTGTTGTTAGGTTTTATACTCTTAAGTGGATTAGTATAATATTACTTGAAATATTTTTGAAATACTTGAAATATCCTTATCACCACTTTTGGTGGTGCATTGCATAAGGATATATGCAATGAATCTCAAGCAACCTCTTGAAGAGATATCACTAATAAGTTAGCAAAGGTGCTAGAATTGATCATAAAAAGTACTCAGTCCGGGATGCCTGTGTGGCTCACTCAGTTGATTGTCTGCCTTCAGCTCAGGTCATGATCCCAGGGTCCTAGGATTGAGTCCCACATTGGGCTCCTTGCTCATCAGGGAGCCTGCTTCTCCCTCTGCCTGTCACTCCCCCTGCTTGTGCACATGCTCTCTCTCTCTCTGTCTAGGTGACAAATAAATAAAATCTTTTAAAAAATAAAAATAAAAAGTACTTAGTCCATTATAAAGCAGAAAAAGAGGACTAATAACAACTGGGACAAATAAAAAAACAATGGCAAAATGATAGGTTTAAACATAGTCATATCAATAATCACATTAAATATAAATGGTATAAACACCCTAATTAAAATGAAGAGATCTTTTTTTTTTTTTTTAAAGATTTTATTTTATTTATTTGACCGAGAGAGACATAGCGAGAGAGAGAACACAAGCAGGGGGAGTGGGAGAGGGAGAAGCAGGCTTCCCGCAGAGCAGGGAGCCTGATGTGGGGCTCGATCCCAGGATCCTGGTATCATGACCTGAGCCGAAGGCAGACGCTTAACGACTGAGCCACCCAGGTGCCCCTAAAATGAAGAGATCTTAAGAGTGGATTAAAAAACCCAGAAGATTAAATACAAATATACAAGTAGGTTGAAAGAAAAAGATTGGAAAAAATGTACTGTGCTAGCCCTAATCAAAAGAAAGATGAAATGGCTATATTAACATCAGAAAAAGTAGGCCTCAGAGCAAAGCAAAGAATACTATCAGAAGTAAAGGGCATTACATATTAATAAAGGGTCAAACAACTAAACAGAAGATCAATAAAGGATATTTAGACTCAAACAACACTATCAACCAACATGACCTAATTGACATTTACAGAGCATTCTACACAATAACAAAACAATACACATTATTTTAAGTGATCATGGAATATTTTCAAAGACCATATTCTGAGCCATTTTTAAAAGTCTTAATAAATTTAAAAGATTGAAATCAGATGTAGTGTGTTCCCTGACCACCATGGAATTCGATCAGAAATCAATAACAGAAAAATAGAACACTTATAAGTAACACATGAGTCAAAGAAGAAATCAGAGTGGAAACTAGAAAGCATTTTTACCTGAGTAAAAATTAAAACACAACATATCAAAATGTGTGGTACACAGCAAAAGCAGTACCATGAGGAAAATTTATAGCACTAAAATGCCTAGATTAGGAAAAAAGAAAGTTTTCAATAGCCTAAGCTTCTACTATATAAAACTAGAAAGAAAAAGAAAGAGCAAATTAAGTCCAAAGTAAGCAGAAGAAAAAAATTAAGAATAGAAATAAATGAGCTGAAAGGCAATTAAGAATAAAAATACAGAATTATTAAATCATTATGTTGCATATCTGAAACAAATGTAATACTGTGTCAACTATACTTCAATTGAAAAACAATACACAAAATTAATGAAATCCAAAATTGGTTCTTTGAGATCAATAATATTGATAAACATCTAGCCATACTCACCAGGAAAAAAAGAGAGGAGACACAGATTACCAGTCTCAATAATGATAAATAGAATACTACTACTGATACGAAGGCCACTAAAAAGATAGTTAAGTCGAAACCACCATGTGGAACCATTTCACACCTACTAGGATGGCTATAATCGAAGCAGCAGAAAAGAACATGTGTTGGGATGCCTGGGTGGCTCAGTCATTAAACGTCTGCCTTCGGCTCGGGTCATGATCCCAGGGCCCTGGGATCGAGTCCCACATCAGGCTCCCTACTCAGCGGGAAGCCTGCCTCTCCCCTCTCCCGTTCCCCCTGCCGGTGTTCCCTCTCTAGCTGTCTCTCTCTCTGTCAAATAAATAAAATCTTAAAAAAAAAAAAAAAAAAAAAGGACATGTGTTGGTGAGGACATGGAGAAACAGGCACCTTGACACATCACTGTTGTGAGTGTAAAGCTGTGCAGCATCTATAGAAGAGTTTGCCAATTCCTCAGAAAGGTAACAGAATTACCACGACTCAGCAATTTCACATCAAGTTACACGTCCAGAAGAACTGAAATCAGGGAGTCAAACAGATACTTGTTCATAGCCTCATTATTCTACAATAGCCAAAATATGGAAACAACTCAAGAGTCCATCAATGGATGAATTGATAAACTGTAATATATCCATACAATGGAATATTCTGCAGCCATTAAAAAAAAGGAAGTACTGATCCACACTACAACTCAGATGAACCTTGAAAACATGACACTAAATGAAAGAAGCCGGGCACAAACAGTCATACACTATATGATTCCATTTATATGAAATACCCAGAATAGGTCAATCCAAAGAGACGGAAAGCAGATTTGTGGTGTCCAGGGGATGGGGAAAGAGGAAATGGAAAGTGATTACTTAATCAGTGTGGAGCATTTCTCTGGGATGATGAAAAAGTTTTGAAAAAGACTGAAACTGGGTGGTAACTGCACAACACTGTGAATGCACTGAACTGCACACTTTAAAATGATTAATTGCATGTTATGTGAATTTCGTGCCAATCAATCAATAAATAAAACAGAATGTAATAAGGGAATGTTAGGATCTATGTCATGGCAATAAATTTAATAACATAGAGGGAACAAATGCTTAGAAGAACCAAGCTATCCAAACTCACTCAAGAAGGTTATAGATAACCTTATATGTATTCAAGAAATTGAACTCAAGTTAAAAACCTTCCTACCAAAAAAAGATGGCTTCAGTGGTGAATTCTACCAAATATTCAAGGAAAAAATAAGACAAATTCCTTACTAACTCATCGTGAAAATTTAATATAAGAGAACACTTCCCAACTCAATGAGGCAAGTATATTAACTTGATATCAAAACCAGAAAAATACACTAAAAGTAAACACACCAATATTCCTCATAAATATAGTTGCAAAAATTCTTAAATTTTAGCATATCAAACCATGTAATATAAAAAAAAATACGTTATGACAAAGTAGATTTCAACCCAGGAATGCAATTGGTTTAATATTTTTTTTAAATCAATATAACTAAGTTATATGGGTGGGCCATATAAACAGACTCATAAAGGAAACTATACAATTGTCTCCACAGACGCAGAAAAAGCATTTGACAAAATTCAATTATCACTCATGAAAAACTTCTCTGCAAACCCAGACTGTTAAGAGCATTTTCCGGGCCTGACAAAGGAGCTCCAGCTAGAATACACAGCTAACATCATATATTACGGTGAGAGAATTACGGATACCCTCAAGATCAGGAACAAACCTAAGGATGATGTCCCCTCTGAGCTTCTATTCAACAAGATGTCAATCGCATCAAGGTGATCTATCAATTCAGTGCAATCTCAATCAAAATCAGAACAGGCTACGTGGATTCTAAAATGTGTATGGAAATATGAAAGAAATAAAACAGCCTAAACAACTTTGAGAAAGGGAACAAAGTGGGAGAACTTATACTGCCTTATTTCAAGATTTATTATAAAGCTACAGCAATAAAGACAGATTGATTAAAAGGAACAGGGTGGTCCAGAAATAGTCTACACTTTGTTAACCACATTTTTAGTTTTCTATGTTCTTATGCTTTGACATCTGGGCCTTGCTGACCCTAGAGGGACTGTCCCCCTAGAGTTAGCCAGTTCCAGATAGGATAAACAACTCACCCCGGGAGCAAACCAACCAATCCCACCCCCCCAACCTCCTCTATGGGGCTCTCACTCTGGGCCACCATCCCCCTGCTCTAATCACCCCAGGGCCAGGGACCAGATAACCAGGGACAGCCCCTATGCCCTAGGGCCTGCTGAAATTGTTCAAACTAGCCAAACTTAAGCCTGCAGACCCTGCCTCACCTGTTCCTCCCATAGAAACCACAATAAAACTCTTGCCCACATTTTCCCCTCACGGCCTCTGCCTCCTGACGGACCCTGGTGCTTCCTCGTGGGGCCCTGGGTGGCCTGCCTCCTGCTTCTTGGGACCTCTGAGCACAAACTTCTTCCTTCATGACAGTCATTTCTGTGTCGGCCTTTCTTACCACTCCTGATTAAAATAAGTCCCAGGTACCCTTGAAAACACAAACACATGGCCAAATGATTTTTGACAAAGGTTCCAAGGTGACTGAATGGGTAAAGGATAAGATTTTTAACAGATGCTGAAACAATTAGACACCATTTTCCAAAAGAAAAAAAGGATCTTGACATTTTCTTCCCATTCTATATAAAATTATTCAAGATAGATCACAGACTTAAATACAAGAGCTGAAACTATAAGACTTCTGAAAGAAAGAAAGAACAAGAGGAAATCTTACAGACCTCTGGTTTCACAAGGAATTCTTTCGTGATGCAAAAAACATGATGTATAAAAGGAAAAAAATGGATAAACTGGATGTTATCATAATTTAAAACTTTTGATCAAAAGACACCGCTATAAAAATGATGAGTGAAGCGGCAGATCAGAACAGTGCCCCATAAAGGACCGTCCAGAACACACGGAACTCTCAAAATTTAATAAGAAAACAAAAACCATTTTTAAAATGGGCTAAATATTTAATCAAATACTTCGCCAAAGTCAACATAGGGATGGCACACACACACATGGAAAGCAGGCCGTGCAGACCCGCCAGCACCCAGCACAGGAGTGGAGGGTGCAGGTCACATGGAGAGTTTTCCTCCAAATCCTGAATGCCATGGGAGAAGAAATTTAAAAGAGACAAACCTCCAAGAGGGAGACCTAAACGTCCAAAACGGCTGCACTGTCTGCTGGACAGGGACAGGCAGCCCTGGCTGGATCAAGTGCTCCCAGCAGCTTGCTGAGCACCGGCAGGAGGAAGCGCAGGCGCCAGGGGGTGGGGGTGGGGGGGTAGGCACACAGTGAGCACCAACCCCTCAGGCCTCCAGCCTCCAGCTTCTGGGGTTGGACTGGGGGAGCTCTGCTCCTCTCCACTGACCATACTCCCTTCTGCAGGTGAGCCCATCCAGTCCATAGCCATAGATACACATTTTCCACTGGACTCCCTAAATCCAACTCCCTGCCCTGCCCTCGCCCCTAAGCTTCGGCATCAACTGCCCACCTGACCAAGCAACTGGGATGTCTAGATCTAAAGTCCAAGACCAATCCCTGACGATCCCAAGGTAATCGCACCTCAGGTGCTCAGCCCCCTGGGAGTCACTCCAATCCTTTTCACCAGCCTCCCTGACCCATCCTCCAGCAAGTCCATCAGCTCTGCCTTAGCACAGCCTCTGACCTAGCCCTAGTACCCACCGTGCCCACCATCTGCCCTTCTGCAGGCTGTAGCCTCCCAACCAAACCCACCTTCCCGCAGCCAGAATGAGCTTCAGACACCCCACTGTGCTGAGGAGTAACACCACAACCCCTTGGAGGGAAGGCCGACAGGCACCACTATTCTCCAAAGCACATTTCAGCTACCCTTTGCTCACTGCCCCCACTGCCCTCCCATGTTGCTCTCTCACCACCCACCACTGCTGCAGCCACACTGTGTGTAAGCTCTGTCACGCCACCAGCCTGACCACCACCTCCTCTGAAAGGCCTCCGGGGCCACCTGGCAGGTGCTCCCCAACTCCTTGCCAGTCTTCCTGCTCTGATCCATCTGCCATGCACCATCGCATTTTTAACTTATTTCTCTTGACTCTTGTCTCTCACCCCCACCAGAAATGAGCCCCATGGGGGCAGGGACGGAGCTCCAGGAAGAGCACTAGGTGGGAGGCAAGTCCCCTTGCATGTTGGACAGACAGGTGCACGTGTGAAGAGACATAAGGACAGACAGGCAGTGCACCAAGCAGGGGCCTGCACGCAGGTCAGGGCTCCCCTCCCTGAGTGAGGGGCAAGACTCCGAAGGACAACAGGAAGAACTGTCCGTGTGCTGGGAGGCTCGACATCTGTGGGTATTCTCTCTTTTTTTCAAAAGAACAGAATAAAATAACACTTACTGGATGGGGAGGGGGAACAAGAGAAGACATTGTACCTACCATGAGAGACTTGCAAGTCCAAACACAATCAGTGTGGGTCTGATCGGACTCGGTCACTTGTTCAGAGTTCAGGGCACGGTGGCGCTCATGTGGCCCAGGCGAACACCGCTGCTAACCCCCCCATGGGCCACATGAGCCACAGCCCGGAGTGCAGGTTTTCTCCTTCGTCCCTGGTTGGAACATGAATGACGCTGCAGCATCGCAAATGCAACCACACATAACCACAACAGAATTTAGCATTAGAAACACATTTTAAAAGCACTGACTAGAAATGAGGCAAAATGAACAAGCAAAATTCTATTCCTTTCGTGAATTTAGCCATAGATGCAAATAATAGTAATGTTCTTATTTGAACTACTGTTTGTAATTTCCCTGTTAGGTGCAGAGGAATTTTGTGGACTCTTAGTATTCCAACCAGAGCATCTACCAAAAATAGAAGCCCTCCTTTCCTGAAGGTGGTTCTCCCACAGCCTCCTCAGACCAGAACAGCATCTGTGTTCCAATAGCCTGAAATCACTCTGCTGACAACTCAGGGAGGGAGGGTGTTCTGGAATCCACTGAGGTCCCCATCCCAACCACAGGGCCCCCTGCCATTTGCCTTTTCCCTCACCCATGGCCAACCACACAAATCCACATATCTGATACCCGTTGTCATCCTCACACTCCCATGGATGCTGCTGACATTTTACATCAGAGTTTTAATATTCATGTTACAGAATGGCCCGACCCATGGCTATGAAGGCAGGACCCCACAGGCTCCACTTCTCCTTCCAACATGGAGTTGGCTTCTGGGGCTCCCCCATCAGAGGAAGATGAGCGAGCAGAGACCAGCAAAATGGGGGCAGTGGCCATGGACCACCATGTGGAATGTTTTAGGCCACCACTTCCAAAGGCCACTTAATAGTGACCTGGGGTAATGCTGGTGGGTTTGCAGCAGGACACACTTGGAAATGCAGCTCCCAGGAATCTGCTCATAGGTCCTGTTTGTCCTAAATGGGAGCTCACATTTTGACAGATCTCAATAAAGGAAGATGAGCAAATGCCACTTTTTTACCCATAGACCATACTAAAGATCTGACTTCGGGAGGAAAACAGCCTTGACTCCAAATTTCTCCAGATCCGAGGGACAGAGTATCTCACTAACCCACCCCCTGCAGCAGAATGAACTTCGAGTTCTTCAGTGCCAACAAGAGTCAGGGGTAACTAGGGTTTAAAAGAGCTTCTGTAGTGGGGAGGATGGGCAAGGATGATTCAGCTTCATTCTCATCACAGAATCCACCAATGCAATTACCCTTTCTAAGTAATTATACTCTTAGAGATGGTCTCAGGAGAAAAGAGAGGGAGGTAGCCAGGGGGCTGAGCTTCTTTACTCCTCCACCTCAAAAAATAGCATCTAGAGTTCAATGCATGGTGGTGACATGGTCAATAAGGCCAAGAAGCACAGACCTTGAGAGCCCCTGCATAGTGGGCCCACCTTGCCCCCTGGCCCAGGACAGCAGGCCCTCTCATCTGGCCACACACCAGTGACTATGTGCTTCCACTGCTTAGAAGTTCAGGCTTGTGCCCAATGGGGAGGGTGTATTTTTTTGTTTCATTTTTCCATTTAATAGATCATACTCTGTGAATACAGATTATGTACATCCATGTTTCAACATTTTTATATTATACTGACAAACTTTATTCACTATGAACTTGCAATCATAAATAAAAGGATTTTTGTTTCAATCTCAGTTAGTAAACGGACTTATTAAATTAAAATTTTAAACTACATTATTTTTACCTCCTTGGCTTTCTGAGTGTGGGTCACTCTCATTACCAGAATCAGACACAGGAGATCTGTGTGGGCTCTCACCAGGCACTGAAGTTGCCTAAAATACATCTACTAGACTTTCTGGACAACTCCCCAAATACAAGGTTTCAATCAGTGACAGAGGGTGAGTCCTGCACACCCAGGCCCCGGAACACCTGACAAGAGAGGCTGCCCCACATGGGTGTCCCGCCACGCACACAGATTCTATCTTTGTGACAACAAGTATGCATCCTGTGACAACAAAACACATGCCTGCTCTTTGTACAGAAAGTGCAGCGAAGTACAAGAAATATATATAAAAGCACCTGCAACTCCCAGACGAAAACACCGACAGCAGTAAACTTTTATTTTCTTCTAGAAGTTTTTCATTATAACATTAACCTATACATATTTTTTAATTTTTTTAAAGATTGATTTATTTGAGAGAGAGAGAGCTCACACACACAAGAGCAGGAGGGGCAGAGGGAGAGGGAGGGAGAATCTCAAACAGGTTCTGTGCTGAGCACACAGCCCAGCACAGGGCTCGATCCCATGACCCTGAGATCAGGGCCTGAGCTGAAACCAAAAGTTGGATGCTTAACCAACTGCAGCACCCAGGAGCTCCCTATATATTTTTTAAACAAAATGAAATAATTATATGTGCTTTTAGAACAATGTAATATATCTGTGTCTGAAATATCTGTAGAAAATGTTCATAACAGCTTGTTTTTAGGCTTTTAATAATGTTTATTGATACCTGAAGAAATCTGTCCATAAAAATAAAACTTATCTACTATTTGAAATTACTTGCATTGCTTTTATGCTTAGAAAATGCTTCTGCATATCAGAGATCAGAGTAATTTTCATATAATTCTTCTGCAATTAAAAAAACATATATTATTTCTCCTATGATTATAAAAGTGGTATTTGTTCAGTTAGGAAAATTTAGAAAACTCAAAAATGTGTGAACATAGATACCAGCAGTGGTCCCAGATCTCAGAAACAGATACCATAAGCTTTTGGTTGTATCTCCTCGAGGCCTTTAAAATACACACACACATACACACACACAGCACACACAAACCCCAATATTTCATGTCATATATACTGTTTTTACATGTATTTTGACTGCATATGCTGGGTGCATTTTTTCATGCCATGAGTCATTCCTACAAATGCTAACTGCTGCCTAATATTCTCTGTGTTATAGAAGAACAGTAACTGAATTTACTAAATCCTCTATTATTGGGCCTTCAGGCTGCTTCCACTTGTTAATTATTTAAATTAATGCTGCAGTGAACATCCCCTATGATTGTTTCCTGAAGACAAATTCTTGAGAGAATTTTCAGCCAAAGTGCCTGAGAATTTCAGAGCCCCTGACACACAAAGATGAAGAGCCCCCAGGCCCCCACATCTGTCCAGTCACTTTCTGAGACACCAAGTGACACGTGACAGTCTGGTCTCTGTGATTCTGTGCCAAAACTCTATTATAAACTTCCCCAAAATATATGCCAATAAGGCGGTCAAAGAATGATGTGTGTGCATTTATCCGTTAGTACTGAGGGGCAGCATCTTTCCATGTTTGTTGGTATCTCCTTCCATAAACTGCCTGCTCAAAATCCAGCAACAAAGTCACTGGGTGTGAATCTATGAAACACATGAAGATAAAAAAAAAAAAAAAAAGGAAGGATGCACATAAATTTTTGGTCAAAGGCTCAGCAAATTAAAGTAAATAGATTGTAGAAAAGAATAAATTCAGGTATTTTCTATATTAGATTTTAAAAACTTAATGGACCTAATAATAATCTAATTGAATTGGGAGGCAATCATTGTGAACTCAGAGCCACAACAGGTCTGTCTTCAGTTCACTCTTGAAAAGTGGAACCCTGGAGCCGAGATTTTAGCCTCTAACACTTTCCACCAAAAACAAAAGAACGAACAAACAAAAACAAAGCTCTTTGCCAAGCAGCTGTTTCCACAACTGGAGGCAGAAGGCAAAGGGCCTACAGTACAGAGGTATGCCCAGAAATCAAGGCACCCCCACACATCGGGAGTGGCCCTGGGCAGCAACAGGGGCCCCAGTCAGGCTGTGAGCATCAGCGCAAGACAGAATCATTATTAGATTCTAATCTGAGACAGGAGCTCAGGGTGAACTCAAGGTCCAAATGATCTTAGACAAGTGACTAAGTGGCGCAGTCTCCCAGTGACCCGGTCCCGCCAGCCTGCAGCTCTACCACTGTGCTGCAGGAGGCTACCTGCCCAAACAGAGCTGCACAGGTGAGCTTCCATTAAACCACTGTCACCCTGCAAGGGGCACAGTGATGGGGAAATTAATTGAAACTACAGCACCTGTATTTTTTGAGGTTTACATATAGTAATAAATTTCATAATCATTTTATTTCTGCATGCTTTTTTTTTACTGTTAATATATTTTAAATAATTTCTAACACTGCTTAAATTATTTTTAAAATTATATATTATATATATAATATGCAGAAGCATTTTCTAAGCATAAATATATATTATATATATATATATTATATGTATTTAACATGTTAAGTCTTAAATACAGAACAAATAACACCAAGTGTCTCTCTTCAGGCACAAAAGCCTCATACATGTTAAAGCCCCTCACTATTTTCACATCAGCTTATCTTTTAGTTATGGATCTAGAGGCCCTCTCTACTAACCATTGGCTACCACATGTCCCTACTTCCTTTTACCAGCCTCTGAATTTGGGTATTCTATAGAAGTTTTGAAATCTGGAATTCTTGCAGTTTCCAGGTTTGGTATCATGCTGGGAGAAGTCATACCCATACTTTCTGTGGGGGTTCCTCGGTTGTTTCCCTTGGCTTTCCCAGTGATGAACCCTTGAGCCACCCAACAGCTGTTGGCGACTCACCCCACATCCACTGCAAAGCACCCCCGTTTCCCACAGCCTCCTCTCACATGGCTGACAACACGTCCCTAATTCTGAGACGAAGTCAACCCAACCTCAGGGTGAGAAATCATGAACAACTAGCTTGATAACAACTGCGCAAATCCCACAAAAAGGACTTGTTCCATGAGTTCATTAGGCAGGGTTTAATACCAGCCAGGAATTTGCTCCCACATGAATCCCCCTTTTCATGAGCGGGGCTCTAGAGTCTCTACTTTGTTCTGCTGAGCTGTTGGTCTCTTTCACCCGTAATACCAACTGCTTTGATTTCTTTAGCTTTACAGAAAGTTTTGATATCAAATAGGATAAGCAGTCATGCACTGTTTTCTTTTCCAAAACTTCCTGGCTAGTCTTATACATTTTCTTTCCTTGTGACATTTAGAAGTGGTTAACCAATTTCTATAAAATATCCTGTTGCAATCACATTCATTTTTTGATCATAAAACATGGTAGGTAGATGGCATGACTGGGAGCTGCAGAGTAATGACTGCGGGCAGCTCGCTGCTCCATAAATGTAATGAGGACAATGACCACATTTTCATAATTAACTGTTTAAGGACTCTGGGAATTAACCAAAGGCCTGCAGCAATCCAAGGATTATTCATTTATGCAAGAAAATTTGGATTTAGGTAAGAGCAGGAGCTTTGCAGCGCTTTGCCCAGGCCTCCTCCCTGCCCCTCCCCAAAGCCCAGCCCAGCAGCCGCAGCCCCACAAGGGGCAGAACTGGGCAGGAGCTCCATCAAAGCTGTCAACACTTACATTCAAAAATGAAAGAAAGATCCCAACTCAGTAACATTAACTTCCACCAAGAAACTAGAAAAACAAAAGAAAACTAAACCAAAGGTAAGCAGAAGGAAATAACAAGCCCTAGAGCAAAAATGAGTGAGATCGAGAATGGAAAAACAAGCCAAAAATGGGTTCTTTGTTTTTGTGGTTGTTTTAAAGATTATTTATTTATTTATTTATTTGAAAGAAGGAGGGAGGGAGGGAGAGAGAGAGCGCTAGAGGAGGAAGGGGCAGAGGGAGAGGGAGAAGCAGACTCCCTGTTGAGCAGAGAGCCCCATGCAGGGCTCAATCCCAGGACCCTGAGATCATGACCTGAGCCGAAGGCAGGTGCTTAACCGACTGAGCCACCCGGATGCCCCAAAAGTGGGTTCTTTGAAAAGATCAACAAAAGTGACATGTCTTCATCTAGACTGACTCAGAAACATAGAAGACTTAATTACAATTAGGAATGAAAGAAACGTTACCGCCCAACTTATGAAATAAAAAGGATTACAAGGAAACCCTAAGAAAAATTTTATATCAACAAATTAGATTAACTAGATGAAGTGAACAATTGCCTGGAAAGAAATACAAACTACTGAAACTGACTCAAGAAAAAAACAGAAAATCCGAGTGTAGATACTGATACAGATGATATGGGATAGAGGCTGTAAATATTTCCATGGAAGAGAATTAAGAATCCACAAATAAACCCCTGCATTTAGTCAATGGTTTCTGACTGAGAGTGCCAAGACAATCAACAGAGAAAGACTATATGTCTCAAGAAATGCTGCTGGGATGGCTGGACATCCGCGGGCAAAAGCACAAATTCGGACCCCTGCTTCACACTATACACAAAAATTAATTCAAAGTAGATCAAAGACCTACATGCAAGAGCTCAAACTATAAAGCTCTTAGGATAAAGGTGAAATCATGACCTTGGTTAGTCAATGGTTTCTCACATGTCACATCAAAAACACAAGTGACAAAACAAAACAAAATAAATAAATGGGACTTCATCAAATTTACAAAATTTTGTGCTTCAACAGACACTTTCAAAAAAGTAAAAAGACAACCCACAGAATGGAAGAAAGTTTCTGCAAATCTGGTAAGGGAACAGTACCCAGAATATATGAAAAATCCTTACAACTCAACAATAAAAAGACAATTCTATTAAACAATGGGCAAAGGATTTGAATACTCCTTTCCGCAGGGAATGTATATAAACAGCCAATAAACAATTGAAAACATTCTAAACATCATTAGTCATCAGGGAAATGCGAATCAGAATCACAAGGAGACAGCATTTCACACCCACCAGAATGGCTATAATCAAAAAGACTTGACAAAAGCAAGTATTCGTGAGGATGTGCAAATACTGGAATTTGCTGGTGGGAATATAAAACCGTACAGCCATTTTGGAAAACACTGGCGGTTTCTTAAAAAAGTGAAACATGTTATTGTCATGTGACCCAGCAATTCAACTCCTGTATAACCATAAGATTGGAAAAAGTACATCTACACAAAAACTAGCACACGAATGTTCATAACAGCATTATTCATAATAGCTAAAAAGTGGAAACAACCCAAATGTTCATCAGTGGATAAAACGATAAACAGTATGTTGTATATCCATACAGTGGAATATTATTCAGCCATAAAAAGGAATAAAGTACTAATACATGCTAAAACATAGATGAAACTCGAAAACATTACATAAAGTGAAAGAAGCCAGACACAAAATGTCATATACTGTATGATTCCATGTATCTGAAATGTCTGCAGTGAGTAAATCAGCAGAGACAAAAGATAGATTAATGTTATTCAGGGACTGGGGGGAGGGGAGAACGGGGGTAATGCAAACGGTACAGGGTTTCTTTTTAGGTCGTAGAAAATGTTCTTTTTAGGTCATAGAAAATGTTCTGAAGGGGCACCTGGGTGGCTCAGTCATTAAGCGTCTGCCTTCCACTCAGGTCACGATCCCGGGGTCCTGGGATCGAGCCCCATGTTGGGCTCCCTGCTCAGCCTGCTTCTCCCTCTCCCACTCCCCCCTCCTTGTGTTCCCTCTCTAGCTGTCTCTCTCTCTGTCAAATAAATAAATAAATAAATAATCTTAAAAAAAAAGAAAAAGAAAATGTTCTGAAATTAGATAGTGGTGATGGATGCAAAGCTCTGTGAATATACCAAAACATTCGATTATACACTTTAATGGGGTGTTAATTATATCTCAAATCAAAAAAATAAATATAATAGGAATCTATGTACTTACCATGAAGAATAAAGAGTAGTCAACATTTTGCTTTATTTACTTTAGAACTCTATTAAAAATGCACGCAAATAGCACTAAAGCCCTAGACCCAACTGATAACCCCTCCTTCCCTATAGGTTGATAATGACAAAATCTAAACCATCTTTACTTAATTCAGATGTTTATACCTTTACTGGTTATGTAAATATCCAAACAAGATACCATAATATACCCCTACTTGGTAACTTGGCTTTTTACAGTAAACCCTGTTACTGAGATTTATGCATCTTGATACACGTAGATCTAATTCATTCATTTTAATGCTGAATAATTTTTGACTGTATGAATAAAACAGATGCCTGGATCGCCTTACTGAGGCCAATTAGGTAGTTTCTACCATTTCACTATTACAAACACAGTAGGCCCATATCCTTGGCACCTGCCAGCATCTTCTAGAGCAAATACCTGAAAATGGCATTGGTGGGTCATATTATGTGCACATTTTCCACTTAGTCATGTAACCAAATTCATCTCCAAAGCAGTTATACCAATCAGTACTTCCAAGAGCAAGGTGTAAGAGTTCCCATTTCCCCCACACCTCACCAATATGCATTAACTGACTCGCCAATTTGATTAATATGAAACGATCTCTCATTGTGTTAATCCATCTATCATGGATTCACAGAAAAATCAGTGTTCACACAGGTTTATAAAAACCTTTTTGGTTTTCTCATTTTGAATTGTCTTTTTACAGCCTTTATCCATTGTAGGTTTACTCCTTCTAGATCTCTGATATTAATCCTT
This sequence comes from Mirounga leonina, assembly GCF_011800145.1. Lineage (NCBI taxonomy): Eukaryota > Metazoa > Chordata > Mammalia > Carnivora > Phocidae > Mirounga > Mirounga leonina. Next base: position 1,010,567 of record NW_023270699.1, read on the forward strand.
TTCATGTTTTTTGACTTTCAAATGTTTCCTCCTGTCTGTAGTCTCTCTTAATTCTATAAAAAATCTACCATACAGATGATTTTCCTATATAATATAGTCAAACAAACCAGTCTTTTTCCTTACAGTTAGTGCTTTTTGTGCCTGGTTTAAGAAATTCATCTGCACCCAGATGTCACAGAAAGTCTTTTGTCTTCTCATCTGTACGTGTTAGTTTTGCTTTTCACACTCAGGATTTTATTCCATCTAGAATTCAGTCTCATATAGGAAGCACTTGGTAGGGATCTAATTTTATCTTTACCATAGGGTAGAAGATTATCCCAGCAATACTGACTAAAAGGTCTATCCTTTCCCCATTGACTTATAATACAACCTCCAGTATTATGCATTCCTATGTGTGAGTATGGTTGTGTGGGGGGTGTGTGGGATGTGTGGGATGTGGGGGATTTGAGGGGGGGGGGCCCATGGGGGGTGTAGATAGGTGGTGCGTGGGTGTGGGGGGTGAGATGTGGGGAGTGGGGTGTGGAGGGTGTATGGTGGATATAGGTGGGTAGGCATGAGTACAGGGGGGGGTGTTTGTGGGGTATGGGTGTAGGAGATATGGGGTTTTTGGTGTAGGTAGGGGTGTTAGGGCATGTGAGAGGGTGTGGCTATGGGGGGGCTGTGAGTGGGGGAAGCATGGGAGTGTAGATAGGTATGGGCGGGTGTGGGTAGTTGTAGGGGGGTGTGATGGGGGGGTGTGAGAGGGTGTGAGTATAGGGTGTGGGGGAGTGTGAGGGTGGGAAGGTGCAGAGGTGTTTGTGAGGAGGTCTGCTGCACAGACATATCTGTTTGTTCCTGGGCCAAAACAAAAATCCTAAATACTACACCTTTATAATAAGCTTTAGCATCTGAATGGGCAAGTCTCCCAGTATTTATTTATTTATTTTTTTTACTTACCATTTTGGTTCCTTACTCTTCTACCTGTATTTTAGGATCAACTCTTCAAAACCTATGGAAGCCCTGCCAGGATTTGGTTTTGCACTTAATTAACAAATGCCACCTTAATGCTGATCGCTCACATCATTAACAAGATATAACTAACAGTGTTTATTCATGCCTTCTCTTTTTAGTTTTTGATCAATCTTACCAAAGGTTTTTTTTCTTATTTTTATTTTATTTTATTATGTTGTGTTAGTCACCATGCAATACATCATTCGTTTTTGATGTGGTGATCCATGATCCATTGTTTGCATATAACACCCAGTGCTCCATGCAGAACGTGCCCTCCTTAATACCCATCACCGGGCTAACCCATCCCCCCACCCCCCTCCCCTCTAAAACCCTCAGTTTGTTTCTCAGAGTCCATAGTCTCTCATGGTTCATCTCTCCCTCCGATTTCCCCCCCTTCATTTTTCCCTTCCTTCTCCTAATGTCCTCCATGCTATTCCTTATGTTCCACAAATAAGTGAAACCATATGATAATTGACTTTCTGTGCTTGACTTATTTCACTTAGCATAATCTCCTCCAGTTCCATCCATGTTGATATAAAAGTTGGGTATTCATCCTTTCTGATGGCTGAGTAATACTCCATTGTATATATGGACCACATCTTCTTTATCCATTCGTCTGTTGAAGGGCATCTCGGCTCCTTCCACAGTTTGGCTATTGCGGACATTGCTGCTGTGAACATTGGGGTGCATATGGCCCTTCTTTTCACTACATCTGTGTCTCTGGGGTAAATACCCAGGAGTGCAATTGCTGGGTCATAGGGTGGCTCTATTTTTAATTTTTTGAGGAGCCTCCACACTGTTTTCCAAAGTGGCTGTACCAACTTGCATTCCCACCAACAGTGTAAGAGGGGTTCCCCTTTCTCCACAACCTCTCCAACATTTGTTGTTTCTTTCCCTGTCAATTTTTGCCATTCTAACTGGTGTAAGGTGGTATCTCAGTGTGGTTTTGATTTGAATTTCCCTGATGGCTAATGATGATGAACATTTTTTCACGTGTCAGTTAGCCATTTGTATGTCTTCTTCAGAGAAGTGTGTCTGTTCATGTCTTCTGCTCATTTTTTGACTTGATTATTTGTTTTTTGGGTGTTGAGTTTGAGAAGTTCTTTACGGATCTTGGATACAAGCCCTTTATCTGTAGTGTCATTTGCAAATCTTCTCCCATCTGTGGGCTGCCTCCTTGTTTTGTTGACTGTTTCCTTTGCTGTGCGGAAGCTTTTTATCTTGATGAAGTCCCAAAAGTTCATTTTGGCTTTTGTTTCACTAGCTTTTGGAGATGTATCTTGAAAGAAGTTGCTGTGGCCGATGTCAAAGAGATTATTGTCTATGTTCTCCTCTAGGATTTTGATGGATTCCTGTCTCACATTGAGGTCTTTCATCCATTTTGAGTTTATCTTTGTGTATGGTGTTAGAGAATGGTGGAGTTTCATTCTTCTGCATGTGGCTGTCCAATTTTCCCAGCACCATTTATTGAAAAGACTGTCTTTTCTCCATTGCATATTTTTTCCTGCTTTGTTGAAGATTATTTGACCATAGAGTTGAGGGTCCATATCTGGGCTCTCTATTCTGCTCCATACGTCTTTGTCTATACGTCTGTTTTTGTGCCAGTACCATGCTGTCTTGATGATCACTGCTTTGTAATATAGCTTGAAATAGGGCAACGTGATGCCCCCAGCTTTGTTTTTCTTTTTCAACATTTCCTTGGCCATTCAGGGTCTTTTCTGATTCCATACAAATTTTAGGATTGTTTGTTCCAGCACTTTGAAAAATGTCATTGGAATTTTGATCGGCATAGCATTGAAGGTATGGATTGCTCTGGCTAGCATAGACATTTTAACAATGTTTATTCTTCCATTCCATGAGGATGGAATGTTTTTCCACCTTTTTGTGTCTTCTTCAATTTCTTTCATGAGTGTTTTGTAGTTCCTAGAGTATAGATCCTTTACCTCTTTGGTTAGGTTTATTCCAAGGTATCTTACGGTTTTTGGTGCTATTGCAAATGGAATCGTTTCTCTAATTTCTCTTTCTACAGTTGCCAAAGGTTTGAAAATTTTGTTTTTTCTTTACAAAGAAGCAGCTTTTTATTTTATTACTTCTATTTTTCTTTGTTTCCCATTTCACAAATTTCTGCTCTTACCTTTATCATTTCCTTCCTTCTACTTTCTTTTGCTCTCTTAACCTCATAACTTGGGCACTTATTTGATCAATTCTGAGCCTTCGTTTCAAATAGGTAACCCTAAGGATGTAACATTCCCCCCAAGCATGGCCACACTCTACAAACCTTAACTTACATTGTTATAATCAGTTAATTCTGGAGAATTCCATTGTGACTTCCTCTTTAACTGGAATGATCTTTAGTGTTTTTTAAATGTCAAATACATAAACTTTCCTTCTCCGTGCTTCTATGATTGATTTGTGGCTTAACTTCACTGAGTCAGAGGATAGGGTCTGAAAGAACTTGAGGTCTACTTTGTGACCAAATGCAAGGTCAGATTTGAAATGTTTCATGTGCCTCAAGAGAATACGTATTCTCCAACTGGTTATTGTTTTTTTATATGACCAAGAACTAGAGCTTGTTTGAATCTTGTACACTTTTATGTATGTGTTTGTATCTGACCTATCGATTCCTGAGAAAGGAACATTAAAATAGCCCATATGACTGCAGAATTATCAACTTCTCCTTGTAAATCAGCCAATTTTTCTACACATTCTGAGGTTCAGTTATTGCATATACATATATATATGCATATTGCATATATACATATACATTCAGAGTGATTTTATCTTTATGATTGTTTTCTTTTATCGTCATACAGAAACAACATTTCACATGACAGAGCTCTTGTCACCACATGCACCCATCTGATACTGATGGAGCTGCACCAGTGTTGCTGGAATTAACTGCCCAGTATATTTACTTCACACAAACCGTCAAACTCTCCCCCAGATAATATCATCAGAAGCATTTGAGTGGATTTTGTATTGTTTAAATCCAATCTTAAGACCTGATGTTCTCACCAACTCGCTGGGTGCCTGGAATCACAAGATTTCCTGGAGGACTGACTGTAGGGTTTGAGATAAGAAGTAGAAATCAGGGAGGCTCCAGACTTCTGGCTTGGAACCCCCGTGGAAAGCTCAGAGCTCAGTTTTGGGTGTGTAAGTCTGAGGTGCTTGTTTGCCTTGTGAGTGAAGATGTCAAACAGGTGACAAGACACCTGAGTCCAGAGGTGATAGGACAGGTCCAGGGAAGGAGCCACCAGAACAGAGAAAGGGTAAGACCCCTGAAGCAGTGAGGGGCGTGGAGATGTAAGTGGCCACACTGAAGGGAGCCGAGACACAGCAGGGAAGGCAGAGCACCCGACAAGGTGCAGACAGCCAGCCCGTTCGGGGCAAGAAAGCAAAAGGGCAGAAACATAAACCCATTACACTCCCCAACCCCTACACTGAAGCAAAGTGCGAACACGACCAGAGTGTGAGCAAGTGGCTCTGTGCATGTCCCACTTGCAGCTGCCCTGGCAAAAGGCCCCCTTCCGAGCCAAGCCAACAAGGAGAACACCCACCACAGGCAAATGAAAACCAAAACAAAACAAAACAGAAATCAGGGGCAGGGCCTTAAGAGGCGTGCAGGCTCCTCCTTTGGGAAGCTTTGGAGAGGAGACGCAGAAGCAGATAAAGAACCAGATCCAGAGGAAAGCAATCTGCACATGCGTTTGTGCACACAGGAGAACAGCTGGGTTGAGCTGGCGAGAAGTTTTTCTGCTGACCAGGTCAAGTCAGAGTCACATGGCTGCACACCTTTACCATCCCTCTCGTGGGCATCATCGACTCTGATCATCATCTCTAAGAGCCCACAAGCTAAGACAATGCAGACCCTCACCTCCGAAAGACCCCTCTTTGAGATGGTCGGATGGGTGGCATGCTGAGAAGGGCCCCACCTGCACTGGGCTCCCGCATTCAGCACGCGGGCTGGGCCCTCCAGAGAAGGCGCAGCACAGGGAGTGAATGGGGTGTAGCACAGGGAGTAAAGGGGGTGCACACGGCCTCGAGGGGCCCATGCAATGTTAGGAGCAGGAGATGTGGGACCTAATAGCCACAACACCAGGTGGGCCAGCAGTCTCCCTCCACCTCACCAAGGTTAACAGTGAGCTACACTGTTCAGGAAGACACTTGTGTCCTGGGTAGGAAAGGGAAGTGCATGGACACACAGGCACATGGGCGGGACTGGCTATGCAGAGTCTGAAGAGAGGCGGGCCTGACGGATGGAAAACAAGACGAGGTCAGGGGCTCAGCCAGCTGGGCTGGAACAGAAGCTAAAGCAAAGGGAGAAACAGTAAGTTGAACTAGAGAGGCAGGTTGCAGGCCCATGCCAGAAAACCCAGAACACGCAGGTATGGGGCTTGCTTGCTCGGGTTTTATCAGAAAGATAACAGAATGCCAAGGAAAACTTCAGAGCCATGCTGGCATATGGTAATCTGGAACTGTATTACTTCTGGAGTAATTTCCTGAAGTCTAGACAATACATTTATCCCCAAGCTCCCATGTGCTGCTGGGAGCCGATGCGCAGCTCTCGCTGAGAAAGCAGCAACACTGCAGGGCCAAGTGTACACAGGCCACCCTGGCTAACAACGGATCCTCATAATCAGTACACAGATGCAGATCTTAAAGACAGCTCAGGCTCGAAAGAGGCTGCACAAACTAAACTGATGTGTGTACTGTCAATGGAAGACTTGGACACAGATCATTTGGAAAAGAGAAAGTTTCCCCTGAAGAGACTCAGTCTTCAAAACTGACTCACCAAATGAAAACACAGCAAAACTGCAAATTTGGGGATTTAGGGAACTGCAAGTTAAAACTAGATACAGGGGAGCCTGCTGGCTCCATCGGTTGAGCGTTCAACTCTTGATTTCCGCTCAGGTCATGATCTCAGGGTTGTGGGATCGTGCCCCATACTCGGCTCCATGCTCAGTGGGGGGTCTGCTTGGGATTCTCTCTCTCCCTCTCCCTCTGCCCATTCTCCCCTCTCTCCCAAGTAAATAAATCCTTTAAAAAAATAAAATAAAATAAAATAAAAAATAGAAAAATAAGATAAAACTACATGTCTATTAGAATTGTTAGAATGTTAAAAACTAACAATACTAAATGCTGACGAGGATGTGCAACAACAGGAACTCACTCTTATTCATTTCTAGTGGGAACTGTCTTCAGAAGACAGTTTGGCAATTTCTCACAAAACTATACACAGACTTACACATGATCCAGAAATTGTGCTTCCCAGTATTTGCCCAAATGAACTGACACCTTATGTCCAAACAAAAACCTGCACATGAAATGTTTAGGGCAGCTTTATTCGTAACTGCCAAAAACTGGGAGCAACGAAGACGTCTTTCAGTAGGTGAATGGACCAACAAACCGTGGTACATTCATACAACGGAATGCTATTCAGCAATAAAAAGAAATGCCCTATCAAGCCACACACACACACACACACACACACACAAATCTTAAATATAAATTGCTAAGTGACTGAAGCCAGTCTGAAAAAGCTACACACTATATGATTCTAACTATATGACATTCTGGACAAGGCAAAACTGCAAAGATGTAAAACAGATCGGTGCTTGGGCGCCTGGGTGGCTCAGTTGGTTAGGCAACTGCCTTCGGCTCGGGTCATGATCCTGGAGTCCCTGGATCGAGTCCCACATCGGGCTCCCTGCTCGGCAGGGAGTCTGCTTCTCCCGCTGACCCTCCCCCCTCTCATGTGCTCTCTCTCATTCTCTCTCTCTCAAATAAATAAATGAAATCTTAAAAAAAAAAAAAAAAACAGATCGGTGCTTATCTGGGGCTCGGGCAAGGGGCTGAATAGGCAGAGCCCAGGGCATTTTCAGGGCAGTGAAACCATTCTGTATCACACAGTGATGGGGACTACAAGACAGTAAGCATTTGTCAAAAGTCATAAAACTTTACAGCACAAAAAATAAACCTTAATGTATGCAATTTTTTAAAAAGCCATTTAGGATGTCAGGGGAATCCCAGAATGGAATGTGGAATGCAATGGAAGACTCTAACTGTATTACAAATGTAGGGAACAAGCTCCCTGAAGGGAGTGGGGAATAAGGTGCTGACCTAAGTCACTGCAGTTGATGCCGTCTGTAAGGAGCAAAAGGACTGAACTCAAGGACCGTACTCCAGTTGATAAGGAGGCTTCCCGGGGGTGCCAGTTAATTCTACTGCTGCTGTCCACGTACACGGGAGCTGAGCACCTGAGTGGATGGCGGAAGGTGGGAGCCAGGTGTCTCACTGTCGGAGGAGGTTACACCTAAGCAAGAGGAGGAGGCTGCAATGACCCGTGTGGTGATCGATTCAGTAAGAACTCATGTTTAGCTCAGTGCAGACACAGATGGTTACATATGGAAGTATTTATAGAAACACTGAGTATACACAGGCTAACATATACACACATATCTCCTCTGCTCTATCAGACAAGAGCACCTCAGTAATGGCTTCTTATACCATTCTCCAATAAAAGGGACCAGGTCCTGATTCTAGGGCCGGGGGCAGGATATACATACAATGAGCCTGGAGTGTCTCATAGCACCAGAAAGAAAAAAGGTGCTTACAAAACAAAACAAAGCAAAACAAACGTGAACAACACAATGAGGGAGCCTACTGGAGGGACACAAGAGCCAACGGAAAGGATGGGACATCAGCCTAAGCTGGACCAATCTGAGCAACAGAGCAAATAAAGCAGCATAGGACCATAAACCAAAGTCTAGAATGAATATCCATGATCCATACTGATATGAACAAATGATTGAAAAAATAAACAAATGGGAGAGAGCAGATGAATCTCCTGAGCAGATAGTTCTAAATCATTTCTGAAGCTACTCCATGGTCAGGGAGGGGAGCATAGGCTCTCACTGCTCAAGAATGCCCCGTGCATAGCAACTCTCTCCCGGAGAAGACAGTGTGGGCAGGGGGAAAGAGCAGGTGTGAACTGGAGACAGCTGACACACACACCACAGCCAGGTGGCCACCGTCGTGTCAACAGCGACCAGTCAGGTGATAGCTATATGCTATCATATATATATGTATATGTGTACATATACATATATATACATACTCTTGATATGTAATGGAAATGCCTTCACCTCTGTGGTCTTCCTCCCAAACACCTACACCCCCAGGCTAATCCTGAGGAAAGTATCAGATAAATTTCAATAGAGGAACATTGGAACATTCTACAGAATCCTTCAAGTAGCCCTCAAAACAATCAAGGTCATCAAAAACAAGGGAAGTTTAAGAGACATCATAGCCAAGAAGAGCCTAAAGAGATATGACAACTGAATGTTATGTGTCCTGGGTGGGATTCTAGGACAGAACATCGACATTAGAGAAAAACTCAAGAAATCTAAAGTATGAACTTTCATTAATAGTAATATATCAATATTGGTCCATTAATTATGACAAACACACTGTACAATAATATTAAACTGACTGTGGGGTATACAGAGATTCTCTGTATTATCTTTATAATAATTCCACAAATCTAAAACTGTTCTAAAATAAGAAGCTTATTTTTTAAGAAAACCAGTAAGTAAAGATGAAAAAAGACCAAGGTCACCAAGTTTGTTAGTCTGCTCGTGGCGGGAAAACAGCAACTTTTCTCGCAGCATTGTCGGATTCCGAAAGATTGTCTGGTCGCTTCCGACATTGATATTGCAGAGTCACAGAGAAGGTGTTTCTGCTAGAAGGTCCAAGTTTATAGGAAATGCTCGAGATTTTATCATTTGGGCCACCATGTAACTCGCGGTGTATCTAAGACAGCAAGCGATTTCTCTCTGATTGGCTTAGTTGTAAGGGACGCAGAAGAGTGCTAGCTTTGCCTCAACAGTAGTTCTAAATCTCACACTGAATATTCAGCATAGGACACTGAATATCCAGAAGGCAGGCTTTCAGTTCTGGATACGCTGAAACTCTCTTCTGCCTTGCTGGTCATGGCCTCAGAAGCAGCCCCCTTTACTGAGCACCGGCCAACAGCTAGACGTTGTGCATAGACTGCCGCTCTCCTCACACCACCTCAGCAAGACAGGGACTATTGTTCCCACTCTCCGGATGTGCACACGGAGGCCCAGAAGCTTCACAGCCAGCAAGCAGTGGAGGCTGTCTTTGAACTCCCACCCACCAGGCACCAAAGCGGGGGCCAGCTTCTCCTTCCAGGCTGCGCTTTGCTCCAGGCCCCTTGGCCTCTCTGAGCACAGCCAGGTATACAACGAAGTGGCCTACCAGAAGGGCCTCGCCCAGCTGCAAGCAGAGCTCGCTGGTCAAGCAGACATTTTTGTGAACAGTGCCAATGCTCCTGGGGAACGGAGGACTCTTCCTACGTGGAGAAAGATCAGGAGTCATTCTGAATCTGTGCCCTTGAAACAGAGCCAGTGTCTAAAAGCTTTTACAGAACCACATGCCTCACAATCATCAATATGCCATTAGATCCTAGACATTAATTCCCTAAAAGTATTTCTGAACGTTTGAAAGGATTAACCCTCTACTATATTAAATCCCCACCCCCCCACACACACATAAGCTAGAGTTGCTGGCTTTTCTTTTTCCACTCAAATGAGACACTGATTTTATTTTTCTATTTTCATTAAGATTACTCAGATAAAACTACGTTTTGCAAGTGATCCTTTTCCCTTTATTTACCAAATATTAGGAAAATCCCCATTCAGCTTCCAAAAGTTCTACAGTTCTCAAACCTAAAGCAGGAAAACAGTGATATTCCCCTCCCTGGCTTCTCGATCAACATGGCGTTTGGTGTGCAGGGTTCCAGAAGTCTCCCAGGAGAACCGGAGGGAATTTTTAGAAGTCACCTAACCTAACTGCCTCGGACATCCTCCCACTGCCACCTCCTCCTACAAGGTGGCCCCAGCCTCTGCGGGAACACCTTCTGGTGGGGAGCCCCCTCCCTCCCCTCACAGTAATGGAGCTGGGATCCTAAGTATGCTCCTTCCACACACAACCACCATGACCGTTATTCACTGATGAAGCAGGGCCAGGCTCAGCAGTCAGAGAAGCCGGGGCTGAATCCTGACACATTCACCAGGGACAAGCCTCCTGACTTGTCTCTCTCTCTGTCTTCCTCACCGTGGGGCAGCCAGCTTCCCAGGGCTGCGGAACAGTCCCAGGCAGCACGTGTGAAGTGTGCACACTGCAGCCTACAGATGGTTCAGTGTGTCCCTCCTCTGACACTCCACCTGTCTGCACACGCCAGCAGCAGTCCCACTCTCTGATCCCCCTCTAGGAGCCTAACAGGCAGGCAGCACAGGGTGAAGCAGGACTACCACCTCCATCATTTGGATTCCATGCTCCTAATAATACAACTGCAACTGCCAACTACCCTCGAAATCTATCTAATTATGCCTCAGAGGAGGATCATGTGCAATAGCCCAGAGCCTCTCAAAATGGGGCCAGAAGAGCTCACTGGGAATGCAGATTCACAGGCCTCAAACCTACTGGATTACAAGCTGCATTTTTTAAAAAGATTTTATTTATTTATTTGAGAGGGAGAGAGAGAGAGAGCAGAACAAGGGGGAGCGGCAGAGGGAGAAGCAGGCTCTCCGTTGAGCGGGGAGCCTGATGCGGGGCTTGATCCCGACACTCCGGGATCATGACCTGAGCCGAAGGCAGACACTTAACGACGGAGCCACCCAGGCGCCCCACAATCTGCATTTTTAAAATCCCAATGCGTCACGTGCACATTAATGTTTGAGAAACACTGGCCTAGATCCCTAGAGATGAAAATGTATTTCAATTTCAAGGTTTCTATGAGGGAATATTTCAGAGCAGAAAGCATGCTTTCTTTCCCACTCCTGTTGTTAATAACATGTATGCACATTCAGTGAGCAGGAAGAGTAAACAGAGACTGGCTTCAGGGGCCTAGAAATAAAAGTTGTAAAAAAAGAAAAAAAATAAGTGTGCTGACAAGTCTCATAACCATGAGCTTTTCTGTCATCTTTTTATCAACCTCCCTCTAAGACTTTCTCCTCTGTTGGATCAAAGTTTGCAGAGATAAATATTGTGTTTTGTTTTTTTTTTTAATAAACAAACACCCAATTCCTAGTTGTAAGTCCCACTGGGAACTGGAACAGTATCAAATTGAAGAAGAAAGAGAAGAGGAATTCAGTGGTGTTTTCTGACGTCTTCTGAAAGCCAGTGAGCTCACCCCGCGTTCAGGGTGACCAGCCCTGCTTCCCTCCTCTGGGCTACAACTTCATCTAAGCAGCTAAAAGGCCAGCCCATACCATTTGGGGTTTGTGCTAACTGAACCAGCACTTGCTGCTTAAGTCAAAACTACCTCATTCTAGAGCATTGACTGCATGGGGCAAGGGGCTGGGGGAACAAAGAGGGAACCGGGTGGAGGGGTGAGGGGATTGGGGACAGAAGGAAAAAGCCCACACGAGTGGCAACAGTGAGCTCTTCTCACACACCGGCGTGTTGGACTCTGGCTACTATGAAACCTGCCCCGTCGGGAACCCAGGCAGCGCGCAACAGAAGGAATGAACCATCTCGTAGATGTGACGAGGCCTGACTGCATTATTGCGCTGCAAAAGCCCCCCAGGGGACTCTCATGTGCAGTCAGGGTGAAGAAGCACCGTTCCAGGAGAAAGGATCTGCTGAAATTCATTACCACTGTTTTTGCAGTAATAAGGTGATATTCTAAAACACAATGCTGCTAACAAGATGGTGCAGGTGATTGCTTGGAGAGTGGGCATCCAGAATGGTGGAACAGTCTTTAAGCCAAGCGGACAACATGCACACAGAAAAAAGCAACAGTCGGTCCCAACACCAGAACATTCTCTGTGCCTCTCCCACTCCTAAGTGGACCAAATTCGTGAAGCTAAGGCCAAGCCAGCATTTTATCTCTGCCTGCTTGGCTTATGCAGTGGTCAATAAACTACGGCCTGCCACCTGCTTTTGTACTGCCTATGAGATAAAATGGTTTTTGTGATTTTAGAAGGTTGAAGGGGGGAGAAAAAGAACCTAACAAAGACCACATGCAGCCCACATACCTACAATATTTACTGTGTGGACCTTTACAGAAAACACCTCCAGACTCCTGGCTTATGGCAACCATAGGTGTCCAGGTGTCCCCAGCACAGGCCCGCACTGCCAGGCACTTTCTCTGCCAACCACACAGCCAAGAAAGCTCTGAAATGCCTTGAAAGCGTGAAGCCAGGTGGAAACATGTGCTCAATCATCCTGAGAATCTAATAAAAAAACACAGCCACTAACTGCCAAGCTCCCTAAGGAGCACTGAGAAATCCTTTCTCCATGTGCAGCGGGTGACCGTCCAGCTGAGTGAGCTCAGGATGGGTGACACGAGCGTCCCAGGCACCTTGGCTGCTGTGCTGCTGTGGCCCCGGCTGGCCCCTCACCCACCTGCCCCCCAGTCTGACTCCCGCTGTGCCTGGTCTAACTGTGCCACTAAAGGAAAGTACCACAATGCCCACAGCCCTTGCCCGGGTGAGCCTCCAGTCAAAGACACTCCTTGAATTAAGTGCCACCAGCAGTATCCTTGCTTGTCCCCATGGTTAACCACGGCACCTGGCTGATCACGGAAAGGACAGCAGGAAGCAAGGTCTAGAACGATGCCTCACAGACAGCATCACCAGTGCTAATAAGTGCAGGCACAGGCCTTGCCGCGGGGCCAGAGCACCCCTCCGCACCCGCGCCAGGCGGCCCTGCTGACAGAGGATGCAGTCAGCTCACCAAAGCCAGAAAAAGAGGCCCACTTCCCCAGGACGGCTTCTGGGGAGGCTGAGGAAAGGGCATTACCAGACTCCCAGGAACCGAAGGCAAGTGGTATCTGGTTATCTCTCCACAATCAATTGTCATAATGTATTCAGCAGATGGAGCGCAGCATCGTCTACCTGCACTGTATCACATCCCTCTGTAGGTCATTTGGCTCACAAAATTGATTTAGGAGAGATTATTCAATTCCATTTTACATTTTCATGTTTGGGAACTCTGCCAGCAGCAACTTCTGTTCTTCCAGAGGTCAGGAAGCTATGGACAAGGCAATCTCCCGCTATTGTAGATGGAACTCCATATCCCCTTTATGAATTTCCTGTCAATCTTCAAATTACTTCAAATACGATTGCCCTTCATTCAGACAGTGTTTTATGTCTCCATGTCTACCTTCTTCCCATATCTGATGACGGCCTTGGCTGTAGACAGCACTCCCTGGGAGCCGCACTGGGCGCCTATGTCAGAGGAAGTGTGGGCGGACGGGGACAGGCGGGCCCCTGCAGCCACCAGTTGGGAGCAAGCTGGCTGACCACAGCGAATGCGAACTAGCTCACACCAACCACCGCCATGTACCCTTATTCTTTCTGTGGGAAAACATGACCACCATCCTCGCTGTCTCCACTTGCTCTGGTCAGGCTTTGCCTGCCCTTCTCCCAGCCACCAGCCACTCCATGTTGCCCTGGTCCTGCCTCCAGTGTCCTCTCAAGTGTTCCCCACATCTGACTCATGTCATCCTATCTGCCCAGGGCTCCTTTGGTTCTCTGCCACCTAACGAGCTGCTCTTCTCACTCTGATGGAAGTGGGTCTTCTCCTTGACCTCTTGACACCAGATGGCCCAGCCTCAGTCCCAGGTCCTTGTCCCTCTGTGCCCCCTTCGGTGACCCTGTCCACCCATCTAAATGCAGTTCCAACCCACATGAAATGGCCTGTTCCCACCTCCAATATGACATGTCCAAATAGGAAGCTTCAGCCTCCCACCCTTCCCAACCTGAGGCCCCTTACGGTTTCTCCATCCCTGACCACCAAATGCCACCTTTCCAGGCATCCTTTTCATGTCACACATCTGTTTGTGAGCAAGCCCTGTGAGCTCTACCGTCAACCATATCCAGCATCTGACCCTTCACACCCCACCACTCTGGTGCACACCACCATCACCCTTTCCCATGTCAATGGGATGACCTCCTAATGGGTTCCTTCTTCTGCCCTTGCGCCCTGAAAGAGTAGCAGAGTCATCCTGTTAGAACCTAAATCCATTCATGTCCCCATCCTGCCCAAAACCCTACAATAGCTCTCTGTTTCCCACAGAGTAGAAGCCAAATCCTCCCACTGGCCTCCGAGGCCCATCAATATTTGCTCACCCTCCATGCCCCCCTTGCCCTCAGCTCTCAGCCACCATCTCCTCACCCTCCACTCTGCTCTGCCACCCACACTCTCTGGCTGTCCCTGGCATCTGCAACTATGTCCCTGACTCTTGGGCATTCTTCCCCAGATATCCACTCATCTAAGTTCCTTGCCTGCCCCAAGTCTGTCCTCAGATGTCCCTGGCTCAACAAGGGCAGCCCTACCCTCCCACGGCCAACCCTCCCAATCTTCCCTACCCTGCTCTGTCCTCTATCACAACATGCTCCTTTATTACAGTCCCTGTACACTGTGTCTGTCTCCCCCTGACAGGATGTAAGGCTCCTAGGGGCAGGGTTTCTATCTGATCTGTTCACTGACAGTGCCCAAGCACCTAGAATCCTGGCACTTGAAAGGTACTCCATAAATTTGAATTTAAAAATTGTTTGTCTCAAAATGTAAGTTTCCTAGAAACCAAAGTAAAAGCGGGAGTAAAATGAGTTTCAGTTTTGACTATGCATTTGGTGTGTAGGGAACAGCAAGGATGCTGATGTGGTTAAACAAAGTCAGCTGGGGCAAGTGGCAGGAAGTAAACCCTAGAACCTATAGAGACCAGGTCATGTGAAGCTCGGTGCCACTTTGCCTTATACTATGAGGGGCACAGGGAAGACTCTGGAGAGTTTTGGACACAGGCATGGCATGATCTAACCTATATTTTCTAATTAAACTTCTGAGATTTTGAGATAATTGTAGATTCACATGTAGTTGTAGAAATAATACAGAGGTAATCCAGGTACCCTTACCCCAGTTCCCCCAATGGCAACATCTTACAAAATTATAGAACATAATCACAACCAAGATACTGACATTGATTTAGTCAAGATGTAAAACACTTCCATTCCCACAAGGATCCCTCATGTTTCTTGTTTACAACCACAACCGCCCACCCCCATCTCTTGCTGAAGCCCTGGCAACCACTAATCTGTTCTCCATTTCTATAATTTTCTTATTTCAAAATATTATATAAATGGAATCATACAGTATGCAACCTTTTAGGATTGGCTTTTTTCAGTCACACTAATTCTCTGGAGGTTCATCCAGGTATCACATGTGTACAGTTCAGTCCTCTTCATTGCTGAGGAGCATTTCATGGAATAGATGTGCCACAGTTTGTTTAACTGTTCACCTGCTGAAGAACATGTGGGTTGTTTCCAGATTTTGGCTATTTCAAATAAACCTACCATGAACATTTGTGAATAGCTTTTGTGTGAACATAGTTTTCATTTCTCTGGGATAAATGCCCAGGAGCTTTTATTGCTGGATTGTGTGGTAGTTACAAGTTTAATTTTATAAGAAACTGCCAAACTGTTTCCCAGAGTGCCTGTACCATTTTACATCCCCACCAGCCATGTGTGAGATCCAGTTCCTCCATATCCTCACCATGATCTGCTGTTATCACTATTTGTTTTATCATAGCCACTCTGATGTGTGCGTCATAATATCTCATTGTGGTTTTAATTTGTACTTCTTGAATGGCTCATGATATTGGGTATCTTTTCATGTGCTTATCTGCTATCTATATCTCCTCTTTGGTGAAATTTCATCTTCATGTCTTTTGTGCAGTTTCTAGTTGAATTGTTTGCTTTTTTTACTGTTGAGTTTTGATAATTCTTTATATATTCCATTATCAGTCTTTTCTCAGTATTTCTCCCAGACTGTAGCTTGTCTTTTCATCCTCCCTTTTCGAATGCAGAGAAAAATTTTTATTTTTCATGAAATCCAATTTATTACTTCTTCTCTTAAAGATGATGTTTGGTGCCAAGTCTAAATACTCTTTGCCCAACTTTTGCCCTAAAATGAAAACATTTGTTCTATTTTTTTCTAAGTTTTATATTTTTATATTTGCGTTTGTGATACATTTTAAGTTAATTTTTATATAGGCGTGAAACTTAGATTAAGTTTCATTTTTTGCCTATGGATGTTTGATTGCTCCAGCACTATTTGTCGGAAAGGCTATCCTTTCTCCCCTGAATTGTTTTTGCAATTCTCAAAATCATTTGAGAAGATAATTTCTCAAAAATCATTTGGGCATACTGGTGTGATTCTCTATACTATTTTCTACACTAGGTTCCCTGTATTGTTCCTGTGATCTCGGTGTCTATCTTTCTGTCAGTACCACATAGTTTTGATTATGGTGGCTATAAAATCTGGAAATTAGGCAGACTGGTCCCTCACCCTTTATTTTTCCTTTTCAAAACTGTTTTAGGTATTCTAGGTCCTTTATTTTCCATATGTATTTTATAATCAGCTTGTGTATATCTATAAAAAATTTTGCTATGATTTTTAATAGAACTTACATTAAACCTGTATAACAATTTGGGAAGAATCGTCATCTTTACTGTGTTGATTTTTCCAATCCATGAACATGGTATATCTCTCCATTTATTTAGATAGATCTACTTTTATTTCTTTCATCAGGGTTTTGTAGTTTACAGTATAAAACTTCTATAAATGTTTTGTTAGATTTATACCTACGTGTTTATTTTTCAGGAACTATAATTTTGGTGTCCACATATTCATTAATAATAACACACAAAAATAAGGCTGATTTTTGTGTGTTTATTTTGTATTATGCAACACTGCTAAACTCACTTATTAATTCTAGTTTTTTTGTTTTTGTTTTGTAAATTCCTTGGGATTTCCTACATAATCATGCCATCTGCAGACAAAGACAATTTTATTTCATCCTTTCTGATCTGTAAGCCTTTTATTTTTTTGTCTTGTCTTACTGCATAGTCTAGAACTCCCAGCACCATGTGGAATAAGAGCAGGTATACTTGTCCTGTTACTGATCTTAGGCAGAGATCATTCAGTCTTTCATTCTAAGTATGATGTTAGCTGTAGGTTTTTGCATATGCTATTTATCAAGCTGAGTAACCTTTCTATTCCTTGTTTTCTGAGCGTCTTTATACAATGTTGGATTTTGTCAAATGTTTCATTAAATTGAGTGATATGATCATTTACTTTTTCTTCTTTAGCCTGTTAATATGGTATATTACACTGACTTTCAAATATTGAGGCAGACTTGCATCCCTGAAATTATACAATTCTTTGTATATATTGCTGAATTGTTTGCTAATATTTTGCTATGGATTTTTGTATCTATATTCATAAAGGATGTTGGTCTGTTTTTTAATGTCTTTTTTTCTGGCTTTAATATCCAGGCAATAATACCTTTATAGAATTGGTAGGTATTCTCTTCTATCTTGTGAAAAATAAAATAATCATGTTATCAGAGTCCCAGAAGAAAAGGAAAGAACTGGAGTAGAGTAGCTACTATCTGAAAGTTTTCTGTTTTGCTAGGTTGTCTCTTTCCTGGTCCTTTGCTAAAGGAAGCACGCTTCTGCTGCATTTTTGTTTTTGTTTTTCTTTTCTGCACCTGTTGCTATTTATGGGTTACCATCTTCTCAAATTCGAGGCTAAGATGTTTAAAACAAAAAAAACACTCTGAGAATTCACTATCATGTCATTCCTTATGTCCTGAGGCCCCTAGCTGGTCTTTCTTCTCATCATCAGAGTCTGCATTTCTTTTATATATAATGTCCAAGATCTTTAGTTTTACTTAGTGGGAGAAATGGGGAAAAGCACATCAACTCAATTTTCCCAGAAAGGGAAGTAATCTACATTTCTAGAAAGAGCACTCTGGCTACTGTGGGGATAATCACCTGTAACTAGGCAAAAACTGAAGAAAAAGGAGACCTGTTAAAAGGCTAATGAAATTGGGCGCCTGGGTGGCTCAGATGGTTAAGCGTCTGCCTTCGGCTCAGGTCATGATCTCAGGGTCCTGGGATCGAGTCCCGCATCAGGTTCCCTGCTCAGTGCAGAGCCTGCTTCTCCCTCTCCCTCTGCCACTCCCTCTGCTTGTGCTCTTCTATCTCTCTGTCAAATAAATAAATAAAATCTTTAAAAAAAAAAAAAAGGCTAATGAAATTATCCAGGTGAAAGATAAAGGTGGCTTGGGCCCAGCCTGATAGCAGCAGAGGTGGTAAGAAGTAGTTAAATCCTGAATACATTGTGAAGAAAGTGCAGACTAAATTTGCAGATATATATTAGACATGGGGCATGAGAGAAAACAAGGAGTCAAAGATGATTCCCAGGGTTTTAGCCTGACAAGTGGAAGAATGGAGTTGCCACCAACAGATATAGAGAAACCTGAGGAAGGAGTAAGGTAGGTGGAAAGAATGATGATGTTTTTCAAATGTGAAGTAAGAAATGCCCATGATACAGCCAAATGGCGGTGTTATAGGTAGGTAGATGAATACAAGCCTGGAGTTTAGGGGATGGGGTTCAGGCTGGGACGATACACTTAAAATCTAGAGGTGGTATTTAAAGCCATGAAACCAGGTAGGATCACTAAGGGAATGAGGTAGAAAGAGAAGAGTAAGCTCTGGGCTCTCCAGTGAGGACGGGATATGGGAAGGAGCCAGCAAAAACATATTGAGAAGAAGCAGTCAGAGAGCTAGGAGAAAAGTTGGGATAGAAGTGTGTCCCAGAAGCCAAATAAAGAAAAGTGTTTTTTAAGGAGGAAGGAGCAAAAACCTGGACTCAGATGCTGCTGAAAAGTCAGGTAAGATGAAGACTGAGACTTGACCACTGGATTTGGCAAAGTCAAAGAAGTCTTTGGTGATTCTGATAAAGCTGTTTTTGTGAAGTAACAGGGAAAAATCCAGATGCAGTGGGTTCAAGAAAGAACAGGAAGGAATTAGAGACAATAAATGTAGACCTGAGACTTAGGTGAGTCACTAACTTCAACTATAATTGAGGATAATGATGCCTTTTCTTCCCTAAATTAGTCTCTACTTTGGATTTGATACAGCAAAATAAGGAGAGCTAGGGAATAGGACTTGTAGGGAGAGACATAAACATAATAAGTACACTGGATTTTAACAGGAGATCATAGACAAATATATAGAATACCACAGTGGAATGGCAAATTCTATACTGGATGGGAAATCAGGACAGAATTCTCAAGGGGATGATAGTAATTCTTAAAGAGGGCTATCATGAGAATCAACAAAGCTCTTTCATGAAAGCTTTTTGAAAATAAGTTCCTGCAGAAGTATGTGTAATTAAGAGATAAGGATTAATGAAACTTAGGCAGTTCTGATGGTGTCACTTGCAGGGAAAGATTTAAATTTAACTTATAAGAGAAACAGAATCACTGAGTTCAGTGAACATACAATGTCCTTCAAGCCAAAAGAATATAAGTGGGCAGTCCTATAGTTTAATTCTTCATCCTTAACATTTATAAAGAATCTTACATAGATTAAGTGCATGCCAAGCTATGAAATAAAAACAAAAGTCTATCCCCAACCAAAAAAATAAACAAATTTAAAGAAACACACCAACATATCTTCCTCCCACTCTGCCATTACCAGTTGTTGGCTTAAACATTCTGAGTATTGCAAACCATCATCTTAACATTACAATTAAAGACCAAATGATATACTTGCCTACACTTAATGTCACTGAACTGTACACTTGAAAATAGTTAAGATAGTAAATTTTGTTATGTGTATTTTACAATTTTAAAAATTAAAAAAAAATTTTTTTTAAAGGAAAGAGACCTTTGCTTCTGCCCATAATGAAGTAACCAGGGTAGGACTTACCCCATGGCTGTGAACAACCAGAAAACTGGAAAAAAATACATATGAAACAACTGACGTCAGACAACAGTCTGCAAAAAAATGTCAAAAGCCTTATAATTGTCTTGAATTTCTTAGTTAAAGCACTTTCCAGACTGCATGGCAAGGGAGGGAACCCAAGCAGAACATCACAGCATACTGAGTTGGTGAAACATATCAGAGCTCAGAGAGGCTGAAGCAGTTGGAAATTATGAAGAGGAGATATGCAGAAAGGCTCTGAAGAGAAGAGCCACTCATAAAAAGAGCTCCAAAAATCTGCTTGGGGGTCTCCTTCATCTGTTGCCAAATTCTAAGCAACACATGAAAGTCAATGAAATGAGGGAAAATTGACCAAAGAATTGTAAGCTAAACAATTTTCATTGCTCAACAAAGCATTGGGAGACACAGTTTTGACCAGCCTGAGTTGAGAGCCCTAGCTGAACCACCATGGCAATAAATAGAGACAGCAGAAGGGCTGTACCTAAATAATGGGGTTAAATTAGCCCTAGAGTAAAAGATACTCTACAGTCAACAAAAAAAACTTAAAATTAAACCTTAAAAAATCCCAAGCCGATCTACAAGTAACCTATCTGCCTGAAAGAACAAAGTCCAACACTCTTGTAAAAAATGTCAAAATCCAGACACTTACTGTAATATTTATGATGTCTACCATCCAATTAAAGTTACTAAACCTACAAGGAAACAAAAAAGCATATAAGCAAAAATGGCAACCAAAAACAAGAGAAAAACACTCAAGAGGAACAGACTGAGAAAGGCAGAGATAATGAACTGTCTAAACAAAGATTTAAGACAACTATTATATCTATGTACAAGTATTGAAAAGGCAACACGAACATAGTAGGAGATAAACAGAAGATTTTATGAAATATATGAAATATATATGAAATAAATACATATATGTCAGAAATGAAAATTTCAATAAATGAGATCAACAGCTGACTAAATATGCAGAAGAAAAGGTACTAGACAACACAGAAATAAAAAATACCCAAAGTGACATACAGAGAGAAAAAAGACTAGGAAAAAAAGAGCCCCAGTTACCTGTGGGACAGTATCAAGTAGTGTAATATAACCAGAAGTTCCAGAACTGAAGAGGAAGGTACACTGAAGAGGAAGGTACACAGAAATGTTATAAAATACCAGATAATATTCCAAGTTTGATAAAACCAATAGACCTGCAGACTGAAAAAGCTTAATGAAATTTAAGAAAGAAAAACACAATGAAAACCATACTGAGACATCAAAGAGTAGGAGAACTTTAAGTAAAGAGGAGGAAATATAAGAATTAGCACAGATGTCTTATCAGAAATTATACAGCCAAACACAAAATCCTTTAAGTGCTGAAAAAAAAAAAGACTGTTAATCTAAAATTTTACTTCCAAAAAAATATTCTTCCAAATTAAGGAGAAATAAAGTCATTTCCTGATAAACAAAAGCTAAAGGAATTTGACACCAGCAAACTTAAGCAACAAGAGATGTTAGAGGAATTTCTTCAGAAGGAATTAAAATGGTACCAGGTAATTAACCATCAAAAAAATAACAAAACAACAAAAATTAAAACAGATAGGAATTGTCAGTGATGGAGATAAGAAGGAATATGAAAAAATACAGAACTAATAGAAAAGAAAGAGAAACAAAAAACATAATTTTTTAATAGCAAGATAGATTTAAACCCAACCATATCAATAATTAAAATAAATGTAAATGGTCAAAACATTCCAGTTAAAAGGCAAAGACAGGGTAAAAAAAAAACAAAAACAAAAACAAAAATACAACCTAACAATATGTCATCTACAATAATACCCACCTTAAAGATAAAAACAAATTGGGGTGCCTGGGTGGCTCAGTTGGTTGAGCATCCAACTTTTGATTTCGGCTCAGGTCATGATCTCAGGGTTATGGGACTGAGCTCCACATTGGGCTCTGCACACAGCGTAGAGTCTGCTTATCCCTCTCCCTCTGCTCTCTCTCTCTCAAATAAACAAAATTTTAAAATCTTAAAGAAAGATAAAGATATAACATGGTAAAAGAAAAAGAATAGAAAAAGATATGCCATACAAACACTAACCAGAGATGAAGAATGATATCTTATAATGATAAAAATGTCAATCTATTAAGACACACCAATCCTGCATATGGATGCACACAATAATTAACAGAATTAAAAGTAGAAATAAGACAACACATCTCTCTGTACTACATAAAGCAAGTAAATATGAAGTCAATAACAGAATAGAAGACTTAATACCACCAATCAATTGTCCTAACTGAAACTTTTAAAAGAACACCACAGCCAACAACTGAAGAATACAAACTAATTTCAAGTGAACAAGAAAAAATTTAAAATAATACAAAGTATACTTTTTGACTACAAAAAAATTAAACTAGAAATCAGCAAGAGGAGTATCTAGAAAAACCCTAAATATTTGTAAATAAAATGCCACATTTCTAAAAGACCCAGGAAACAAAGAAGATATTAAAAGGAATTTAGAAAATACTTTAAACTGACTGAAAATGAAGATACAAGACAGTAAAAATGTGGGATAGTCATAAATTTCCAGTTGTGATGTAAAATGATACAGCCAATCTGGAAAACTGTTTGGCACTTCTAATTAAACTTGCAACCATCACATGCAACCATCACATGACCCAGAAGTCGTACTCAGGGGCGTTTGTCCCAGAAAATGAAATTTTATGTTCACTCACACACACACACACACACTCACACGCACACACACAAACAAACCTGTACATGAGTGTTCATAGCAGCTTTATTCTTAATAGCAATACTGGAAACAATCCAAATGCCCTTCAATGAATAAGTGGTTGAACAAACTCTGGTATATCCATACAATGTAATACTACTTAGCAATACAAGGGAATAAACTTCTGATGCCTGCAACAATCTGGAAATACTTTAAGAACATTATATTTGGAGGGGGGAGGGGGCTAATCTCTAAAGGCTGCATATTATGTGACTCCACTTACATAACATTCTCAAAATGACAAAACGATACAGATGGAGAACAGATTAGTAGTTTCCAAAGGTTAGGGACGGGGTGGGATGGAGAAAGAGCGTGAATACAAAGAGGAAGTACAGGGAGTTCTTTGTAGTGAGGAAACAGTTTTGTGTCTTGACTGTGGTGGTGACTACCCAAATCTATACAGGGAATAAAACTTCATAACAGTGTACACACACATACACACACATACACAGAAAATGCAGGTTAAAAATACGATGAAAGTGAATAATGCCTGTGGTCTAGTTAACAGTGTATCAGTGTCAATATATCAATATATAAGTGTCAATTCCCTGAATTTGATATTGTACTACAGTTATATAAGATGTTGCCATTGGGGGAAAGTGCATGAAGGATACATAGGATTCTTTATATTATTTTTGCAACTTCTGAGTCTATAATTATTTCAAAATAAAAGTTTAAAAATATGCAAGATACAGCTAAAGCAGTGCTTAGAGGGAAATTTATAGGTCTAAATGCTAATATCAGATGAGAAAAACATCCAAAATCAATTATCTTAGCTTCTACCTTAATAAGCTAGAAAAATAACACCAAAGTATATCCAAAGTAAGTAGAAGGAAGAAAAAATAAGAATAAAAATCCACAAAAGGAAAAACAGACAAGAAATAGAGAAAATCAATAAAAGCAAAATCTATATATTTGAAAAAGTCAATATAATTGATTAACTGCTACCTAGACTGATCAAGAAAAGAGAAAAAAACACATTACAAATTTCAGTAGTGAAAGGAGACATCATTACAGATCTTACAATAATGAAAATAATAATGCAATATTAAAAAGAAACTTTGTCACTAAACTTGATAACTTAGAAAACATCAATACCTTACAAAACATGAAATGCTAAAACTGACTCAGGATACAAAAATCTAAAAAGGTTTAAAAAGCTAAATTTATTTTTTTTAATGTTTCAAGTTTTCATTCAAACTCTAGTTATTCTTAATTAAAAATCTTCTCACTAAGAAAACTTGAAGCCTGTATAAATTCTATCAAAAATTTAAGAAACAAATAACACAATCCAATATAAACTCTTTCAGAAAATAGAGGAAGAAATACCATCCAATACATTTAATGAGATCAACTCTATCCCATCAGAAAACCAGGCAGAGATAACACAAGTAAAGAAAACTGAACAATTTCCTTCTTGATCACAGATGTAAAAGTCCTTTTAAAAGTATTAGCAAATCAAACTCAGGAAGACAGATGGATACATACATACATACATTTTAAAAATCCATCAGGACCAAGTGGGGTTCAACCTAGGAATGAAAGTTTAACATCCAAAATTCACCAAATGCAATTTAAAATATTAACAGAACAAAGGAAAAATAATCTACGACTATTTCAATAAATATAGAAAAAGCATTTGACAAAATTCAACAAACATTCATGATAAAAATATTAAAAATTTAGGAAAGAAGAAAGAGAAGGGCATTTCCTCAAGCTGATAAAGTGATCTATGAAAAACCTACAGTTAACATTATAATTAATGGTGAATGACTAAACACTTTACCCCTAAGTTAAAGAACAAGGCAAGAAGATCTACTCTCGCCACCGCTATTCAATTTTAGACTGAAGGTCCTAGACAATAAGGTGGGAAAAAATAAATAAAAGGTATACATAGTAGAAATCAGTAAGTAAAACTATCTTTACTTGCAGATGACAAGATCAGAGGCGAAAAGGTTATTAAAACTGATACGTGACTTTACCTAAGTTGAGGATAAAAGTTCAATATACAAGCAAAAAACAAGAACAAAAACAAAAGAAAACTATACATTAGCTAACAATTAGAAATGAAATCTCTTGGGGCGCCGGGGTAGTTCAGTTGGCTAAGTGACTGACTCTTGATTTCAGCTCAGGTCATGACCTCAGGGTCTTGAGATCCAGCCCAGCAAGGGCTCCACACTCAGCAGGGAGTCTGCTTGAGATTCTCTTTCTTCCTTTCCCACTGCCCCTCCCTCTATTCATGTGCCCTCTCTCTCTCTCTAATAAAATATAAAAAAATCTTTAAAACAAAGAAAGAAATGAAAATCTCCTAAAACTACCATTTATAATAGCATCCAAAACCATGAAATATTTGAGGAGATAAATTTAAGAAAATATGTGCAAGATTTGTATACTAGAAGAAAACTTCAAGATATTGCCAAAAGAAATTTAAAACTTATTAATAAAAGGAGAGATTATGCGGCACCTGGGTGGCACAGTCGGTTAAGTCTCTGACTCTTGGTTTCGGCTGAGGTCATGGTCTCAGGGTCATGAGATCAGCCTTTGCCTCCGGCTCCATGCTCAGCACAGAGTCTGCTTGAGTTTCTCTCTCCCTCTCCCTCTGCCCCTCCCTCCATCCTCTCCCTCTTTCTCTCTCTAAAATAAATAAATAAATCTTTTAAAATATTAAAAATAAATAAAAGGAGAGATAATAACTGGAATTGGTTTGCGCATTCACTATTGTTTAGGTGTCAATTCTCCTTGAACTGATATATATAGGTGCCAAGCAATCGCAATCAAAATCCTAGCAAAATTTTTAGAAGAAGTTGAGAGCCTGATTCTAAAAAAAAAAAAAAAAAATTTAATGCAAAAACCTAGGATAGTCACAACTACTTGGAAAAAGAACAGTTTGAGGACTTAATTTACCTGATTTCAAATATCCAGTGATCAGTACAGTGTGATATTATTAACATAATAGGCTTATAGATGGAACAGAATAGGGTCTAAAAATAGACCCAAGCATGTATGATCAACTGATTTTGATAAAGTTGCCAAGGCATTTCAACAGGGAAAGGAAAGAATTTCCAACCAACTACGTCAGAAGAACCAGGTATTCACATGAAGAAAAAGAACATAAACCTGGATTCTTAACAACACCCTACAAACAATTAACTGAAATATAAAAGCCAAATCCATAACATTTCTAGGCTAAAACAAAGCAGAAAATCTTTTTGACCTTGGGGCAGACTAGGATTTCTTTGATACATAAAACAAGCAGCAACATACCAATCAAAGGAGGAAAATGGTCATTTATATTCCATCAAAACTTTAAAATTCTCCTATTTGAAAGACACTTGTTACAAAATGAAAAGGCAAGTAATAGAACAAAAAAAAAATATTTCTCAAACACATGTCTGAAAAAAGATGTATTCAGAATATACAAACAACTTATGTACTCAATAATAAGGAAACAACAGCCCAATTAAAAAAAATAGCAAAATATTTCAACAGACACATCACAGAAGACATACAAACCAGCTAAAGGAGCATATGAAAAAGAGGCTTGCCATCATTGGTCCTCAGGAAAATAAAAACTAAAATCACAATGAAATACAATATACATCTAATAGAATGGCTAAAATAAAATGAAAATAACAACTGGAGTACAAATGGCAATAAACTGGAACTGTCATATATGGCTAGAGGGAGTGTAAAAATCATTCAAGAACTTTTGAAAAGTTTGGCAAATCCTTATAAAACCACTAACTATAGTATTGACCATACTACCTACCCTAGCTATTTACCCAAGAGAAATGAAAACATATTCCCACATAAGAGATATGTACACAAGTGTTCATAGCAGCTTTATTGATAATAGTCAAAGCTAAAATTAATCCAAATGTCCATCAATAGGCAAATAAACCAACATACCATACAACAGAATACCAGTTAACAACAGAAAGGAACAAAATACATCCACACAACATAAGCATTAAGCTCAAAATCAGAGATGTTGAAAGAAAGAAGCTAAACACAAAAAAAGAAGCCAGTATACACTGTACAATTCCATGAACTTTTGGGGATGATGTTCTATACCTTGACTGTGGTGGTAGTTACATTGCAGTATACATATATCAAAATTCATTAATCTGTACACTTAAAATAGATGCATTTGATTATATCAAAGGGGGGAGAGGAATTCTGCCTTCAAGTAATATGCTGTAAGTTAGAGCAGGGCAACACTACCAATGGAAACTGCATAAACTATTATTTCTAAAACCATCAAAACAATGAAGACTATATGAATTAAAATTCTACACAAGGAAGAGTCCTTCTAGATAAGCTAAAAATAAGCAACTAATTCTGAACATTGGCTAAGACTCAGGCTTGGCCTAAGCTAAAGGATTCTATGGGAGGAAAGAAAAACCAGCAGAACTTCTTTGCAGTCCCAGGGGCTTCAACAGACTGGAAACTAAGGGTACCAAAAGACAAGGCCTGTTCCCCCTCATCAAACAACTGCTGAGCTCTGAGACTGTGCAAAAGGTGAGGGGACTGGGCAGCAAGATGGACTGACGTCTCTTCCCATGTCTCCAGGTGTTAGAGGACAGAGTCACATGAAAGGAAAAGGGCCTTCAACAGTCCCCAGTCCATCTACCCCTCAAGTCTTGCCAGATTTTACACCATTCAGTGTGTGGCAGAGCTCACAATCTTTAGTTGGTTGAACCTTCAGGACTGAAGAGATAGGGATTTGTATCTAAATCAAGAATCCAGGAAGGCTGCTCTCCAGATCAGGGGCAGAGTACAGGTTTCTAAACTATGGCCTTCTATTCTACCTCAAAGGAGCTTAAAACAAAAAAAGAGCAAACTAAACCCAAAGTAAGTTGAAGAAAAGAAATAATAAAGAGCAGAAATCAACAAAATCTATAACAGACTTGGAGAAAATAAACCAAGCTGAAAGTTGGTTCTTTGAAAAGATCAATAAAATGTATAAATGTATAATAAACTCATGGCTAGAATGATCAAGATAAAAAAATAAAGAGAACATAAATCATCAATATAAAAAATGGAAGAATTATCTCTACAGGTCCTATAGACAATAAAAGAATATCCTGAACAACTTTAGCCAACAGATTCAACAACTTGGAAAAACTGGTAAAATTCCTTGAAAGACAATGATAAAAGTTCATTCAAGAAGCAACAGATAGCCTACATAGGCTCAGATTATATAAATTCAATTCCTAGTTAAAAACATTAAGCTCAGAGGGCTACACAGGTGAATTCTACCAAACATTTAAGAAAAAAATAATACTGATTCTACACAAACTCTTCCAGAAAATAGGAGAACACTGAACTCATTTTATGAGATACTATTATCTTGATACCAAAACCAGATGAAGACATTACAAGAAAACAAACCTACAGGCCAATATCTCTCATGTAACTAGACACGAAAATCCTTAAAACATTCTCAAATCAAATCCAGAAATATTTCAAAAGGATAAAACGTCACAATTAAATGAGGTTTATTCCAAGAACACAAGGTTGGTTTAACATTCAAGATCATTCAATGAAATTTACCACATAAACACAGTAGTTCACAAACTGGCCCCTGTATATGGATACCCAGAAGAGAGAGAGGCAAAGGATGAGGCAGACCACTCCAAATTGGTAGGTGGCAGGTATAATAAGCAAGGGAGCTTACTTATGGGGCCTGTCTTGGGCAGCCATAAGACAGGTAGATCTCCACGCCCACCTGCCAGTTAAAAGTCTATATAGAGGCCTTAACTGGATTCAGTCACATATTCGATCCAGATGGACTCAACAAGGCCATGTCCTTGGGACAGCTCCCACAGTGGGAACAAAGAGGCAGAGCACACATTCCAAGGACAGGGGAGGGAGTGAGGAGCCTCCAATTGATTGCCCAGGTCAAGCTCAAGGGTCAACACATAGTCATGTCCTCTTGATTACCTCCTCCAACATAACAGAATAAAGAATAAAAACCAAATGATTATCTCAATAGATGCAGAAAAACATTTGACAAAATTCAGCAACCACTGATGATAAGAATTCCCAAACAGGAACAAACGAATTTTCTCAACCTGATAAAGGGCACTTACAAAAAACCAACAGCCAGCTTCATACTTAAAGGTGAAATACAGAATACTTTCCTCCTAAGACTAGCAGATAGGCAAGGTTGCCCACTCTTATCATGGCTATTCAACACCGTGCTAATACCTACAACATGGATGAGTCTCAAAACTATCACACTGAGTGAAAGAAGTCAGAGAGAAAAAGAGTTCACAGTACTCTTAATGCAAAATATAAACTGTTCTAAAGTAACAAAAAGTATGTCTGTGTTCTCCTGGGACCTAGAGGCAGAGCAAGGGATGGACTGTAAAGGAACAAAAGGAATCTCTTGGGGGTGATGAAAATGCTGTCTCACATTTGTTGTAGACAACTGTCAAAACTCACCAATTATACACTTTAAATGGATGTAGTTTATTTTATGTAAATCATTCTTCAATAAACTTGGTAAGAAAAAATGAGTAGTATGTTTAAAAATAGGAAGTGGTGAACAAATGGATGAAAAGATGAAGAATTTCAACAGTCTTGGAATCTATAGAAAAGTAATAATAAAATGGACATTATAATTGAAGAACATAATATCTGCAATTAAGAACTTACCTGATGTCTTTAAAGTAAAGCAGCAAGAACTGAAGACCCAGTTAGAGAAACTCAGACAGACCCAATAGAAAATATCTAAACTTTCAGAAATATGGATCTGAAACTGAGGTTCAGGCAGAAAAAAGTATAAAAAAAGAATGAAAACAACTGTACAGAGCATAAAAAATATGTAGGGCAGAATCAAAAAGTATCACAAATGTGTAATAAGAAAGATGGGGTAAAAAAACAGGACAATAGCAGCATTTGAATGAATAATGTCTGAGAATTTTCCAAGCCTGATTAAAGATTCTACACAATTCAAAAAGTTCCACGAACCCCACACAGGATAAATACAAAACCCAAGCACATGCACATATGCACGCACAGGCACAGGTACAAAGACAGAAAATCTTAAAATTGGGCAAAGAAAAAACCACATTACTTTTATAGGAAAAACAATAAAACAAAAGGCTAATTTCTCAACAAGCACTATAAAAGCCAGAAGACATAAAGAACATAGTGAAAATGCTGACATATTTAGAATGTTGGGGAAAAAAAAAAAAAAAAACTGTCAACCTAGAATCTATACCCAGTTAAGATATTTTTCAAAAATAATGTGTTCTCAGACAAAGGTCAAGGGAATTTGCTGTGAATAGATCTGCACTGTAAGAATACTTCCAAGAAGTTCTCCAGGCTAAAAGAAAATATTCCCAAATACAAGCACAGAACTACAGGAAAGAATGAAGAACACCATAAAGGATAAATATATGAACAAATATTTTAAAATATTGACTGTTTAAAACAGAAATGATACCATGTTGGATCTATAACATACATAGAAGAAAAAAATATATGACCAGATCAGAAGTCTATAATAAGTCATGATGCAATTGAAATCTCTTTACTAAAAAGGTAACACAAGAATGAATAAATAAGAATTTGAGATTAAAACAACACAATAAGAAATACCTGATTAAGTCAAATAAAGGCAAGAAATGGGAAATAAAGGAACAAAGAATATGCGGGACAAAAAGATAACAAACAGCAAGATGGCAGAATTAAGCCCAACATTTCAGAACTACTATAAATCAATTTTTTTTTAAAAAGACAACTATTGTATGGTGACTAACATAACATAATAAAATTAAAAAAAAAAAAAAAGACAACTAATCACAAATGGGCAAGAGACCTGAGCAGGCACTTCAGAGAAGACCTCCAAATGGACAATAACATAAAAGAAGTGCTCAACATTATCAACTGTGATACTGTGATTTATAGTAAGATATATCTATGTTGATAGATATCCTAGGTCTTTGTGGCATTCCTGGTGCAGAGATCCTAAAATTTTAAATTTTCAGAAATGATGAAGGGATCAAGGTACCTTTTGTTCTGTTAATGAGGGGACTTTTGAAAAACTCCTACATCACCTAAGGAAAGGGCTGGTCACCAGGGGAATCAATTATGTGATTAGAGAGTAGGATGTTTTAATCCCACCCCCAGATCTCCTAGCATTTATCTACTAAAAATAAATATACATGTGAGGCAACAGGTATATTTCTGGGTAAATATGCAAGAGAAATGTGTGACATGTCGGCCAAAAGACTACAAAGATAGTCAGAGAAGCTTTAGTCTTTTTTTAAGTTTTCATTGTAATTCTAGTTAGTTAACATACAGTGTTATATTAGTTTCAGGTCTACAGAGAAGCTTTATTCTTAATAGCCCCAAACCAGAAACATCCCAAACGCCCATCAGTGGTGGAGCAGCTGAACAAACGGGCGCCTGTGGTATATGTGTGCACTGGACTATATAAAAAGTCCTCTACACATCTTTTTAAACTTCTGCTCTGGCACAAACTTACTGAGAATACTCTATTGATTTTTTTAAATTTTTTTCTTTTTGAAGACTTTTTAAAAGTCACAATGGAATTGTTTCCCTACTTACAGCGTCTTACTAGTGAGACAGAGACAGAATATGTAGCCATAGCTCATTTTTTCATCAGATGTGGACTATTCTGCAAACTACATACAGAGGGTGTGTGTCCATTCTGTGGCCACAGAAGAGGCAGAAGCCGGACACCACCCAGGTTCAGACGTCCTGGTCACTGTGAACTGGGCACCAGGCACCCACCTTCCCCACTGATCCCCAGGTATCTTAGTGTGTCATCTCGCCTGGGCCTCACAAGGTAATCCCTGGAGATGTGGAAGACAACTTTTTTCAATTGTACTCATCAGAAAGCAGAAGTCTCATATGTGAAATATAAGAAACAGCACAGAGGATCATAGGGGAAGGGAGGGAAAACTGAATGGGAAGTCATCAGAGAGGGAGACAAACCATGAGAGACTCTTACCTCTAGGAAACAAACTGAGGGTTGCTGGAGGGGAGGGGGGTGGGGAGATGGGGAAACTGGATGATGGGCATTAAGAAGGGCACGTGAAGTAATGAGCACTGGGTGTTAAATGCAACTGATGAATTACTAAACTCTATGTCTGAAACTAATGATGTACTATATGTTAACTAACTGAATTTAAATTAAAAAAAGAAAGGAAAATAGAAGTCTAGGCAACAAAAGGACAGTAGCTATCACTTACTGCACACCGATTGTGTGCCGGCTGGAGAGGGTGCTTTAGGGCAACAGGCTTGAACACTGGAACCGAGAGTAACGTAGAAAAGCCCACGGTGACTCCAACCCCCTGGCTAAATACAAACAGGCCCATCAGGTGACCCACCTCAAAATATCCATAGGCCCTAACTAACCAATGGGCCACTTACAACCAGGCAGTTACCAAGAAAGGGAAAATTCCCTACGTTCCCATACCTCCTCACTTTCCCCCTTTAAATACAGCCCCACCCACTGCCCCACAGCAGACAGTCTGCTTTGGTGTCCTGCACACTGGGGCCTTGCAGGGTATTCAGTAAACTTTTTTTTTTCTGTTTTTTGTTTTGTTTTATTAACATACAATGTATTATTTATTTCGGGGGCACAGGTCTATGATTCATCAGTCTTACATAATTCACAGCACTCACCATAGCACGTATCTCCTTTGTTCTGCCTCAGGTCAATTGTTTCAATGCCCACGGGGCTGGCTTCCACCCAATTGGGTTGCCCCACATTTGGGGGAACCCCATCCAATCAGGAGAAACACCACACCCGCCCCATCCTATGGTCTCCACGATCAGGCTGAAATTGCCATCCTCTGGAAGGCCTTCTTCCATCCCTCTCTTCCCAACACTCCAAAGCTCTACATCCTTCCTTTGCTCTCTTCTGATGGGGTGTAATTGACATTTCATGGTACTGAGGAGATATGTATTTGTATATTGTTCACCCCCACAATGGATTACATGCTCCTTGGGGGTGGGGGCCATTTCTCACCCGTATTTATATCCTCAACAGCCATCAGGATCCAGCTTTTCAATAAATGATTTGCTGGGTTGAATCCCTAGCATCACATCTCAGAACCTCACCTGGGAAAGCTTTCTGAAGGACAAAGGTTCAGGGCTCACTTGATGAAAGCAAGGGCCAGCATGTGACACAGGAAAAGAAAACACAATCTTTATAAGGACTCCGGTCTGCTGCAGTGACAGTATTAATTCCAGTGGAGCTCTTGGCCGGGAATGTGGGAGCCAAAAGGCTGATTAGCTCATTGCCGAAATGCTGGCAAGCATGCTGGTTCTTGGCCTGGCCCCAAAAGAATGTGATGTGAACATTACACGCCATTAAGCTGACTCAGAGAACAAATGACTAAGTTTCCCATAATCAAGGAGAAGATTTTGGCTTGGCCATTCTTCATTCTGATGCAACCTGAGTTTAATGCATCGTGAGGAATGACTCCGGCCCCACCCAAAGGAAGTACCTCTGATGTGGTGTGTGTGTTCTCAGCCAGTCTTGCCTCACGGCAGCGGCGGGGTGAGGAGCATTTTATTGCCTTTCTAATGTTCTACCAGCCATTCAGAATCCTCTGTGAGCAATCTTCTTCAATATCAGGCTATAAAATAGGTGATTCTGTTTATAGGAACTGTGCTATTTAAAGACCAGCTAGCTCATTAACGTCACCTGCCACAGCCCTGAGCTTTATGTAGCAACTCAAATATGGCCCACAAACAGAGGAAAATCTTCATACACCAAGAAAATGAAAGACATTAAAGGGTAGAGATCACCTAACCACACTCTGAGGGCATCAGAAAATAAGTCCCCAGGCAGGAGAGACCAGGGCTCTCCCAAATGACCCAAAGACTAACAATTCCACGTCACTATCCACAAGGGCATTATTCTTTCATTCTGGAGACTCTGTGTGTGGTGGGATGGGAGGGTAGCTGATGACGGCATTGAGACAGTAAGCCGAAATTCAATATGCCCTCCCTCCACTGCACCCCAGCAGAGATCTCAACTACACACCCCTCCTCCTCACCTCACCCAGTTTCCAAAAAGAGACACAGGCATTCAGAAAGTCCAAAGGCACACACAGCTTGCCATAGTGGGGACAAGAAGCCAGGTCCCTGACTTCATTTCTACCCCCAAGGAGCGGGGGGACAGGATCCACTCACGACAATGACAGTGTTGCCCTGCAGGCACTTTTGCTCTGAGACAGGACATCTAAACCAGATGACCTGGGAGGAGCAGTAACCACTAACATGCCAACATGCTATGGTCAATGACACCCCAAGGCCCTGCAAATTCCTGTCTTTAGAAAGATTCAGTCATGTTTAACATATTCTAGGCCGTAAATCAGAAACTGAATCTTATGGTTTAAATTTTTTTCTAATGATGGTCTAGAAACTAAAAGGATATGCAGTTAATCAGAATTCCCTACTCCCTACTTCCTATAAGCAGCTTTACTATTCTTTCCATAAAGAGCCCTGGAAGCAGTCTGAGTTCCCACCCAGGGAGAGGTGCTGAGACAGCAGGGAAGAGCACAGGGCACCCTCTCCCCAACCCCAGATACATGAGCCCCATGTCCCCACACTTCCACAGGGACAATTCCTTTTATATATAGCTCGCCCAGCCACAATGACTTCCCCGGTGCCCAGAGGCAGGCTTCTCTACCTTTGCTTCTCTGCTGGCCCCAGTAAATGTGAGTGAGCCAACCAACAAAGCTCTGCTTCCCGACACCAGGCCATGAAGGTACATTTCTTTCCAGAGGATCTAAGCTGCCCTCCTCCTTAGCCAGCCCCCCTTCCCTCTAGCACAGGGCCCTTCTGCACAGCTGCCCTGTCCCCTCTGTCTTCTATCTTCTTAGGCAGATCTCAGATAAGATCTTGTCCTACCAATCTTTTCTCCCTCATAAATTCCTGAAAACACAAACAAGCAAACAAACAAACAAAAACCTTAGGATCTGAAAAACTATCTACACTACCTCTGACCTCCTTCTTAGCACCTAGCACAGAGGTCCAGACCCCCTAATAACATCAGTACTTAATAAATGTTGCTGACTCACAGAATGGTCCAGGTTAAATCTCTTATTACAGAGCAGAACCTCCTATAGGGTTTTTGTCTTGAAAATCCAACTCTGATGTCAATTTCCAAAATTATTTACATTAAAGTTGAAATGAATCCTTCAGACAATTTCCTTCCAAAGTCAGTCTTTCTGTTGAGCCTACTTTCCTATTAACTTTTACCTAAAAACAAATAAACAACTTACAAACAACAACAACAAAAAAACAACTCAGTCTTCTCCCTTATTCAGTGTTTGGGGACATCTAAATATCCCATCAGCATTCTGAGTTCTCACCAAACCTCCTGTATCTCTACTCAAGCACCACAATATCCTATGACACTAACCAGTCATTCTCAAACTTTTTGGACTCAGGACCCTTTTCCTTTCCTCAAATTATTTTTTAAGTGGGTTCTGTCTGTTTTGATATTTACAGTACATGAAATTAACACAGAGAGATTTCAAAATTATTTATTCAGTAATTCATTTACAATGAATAATAAAGCCATTACATAAGGATAAAAATAACATTTTTTAATAAAAATAACTATTTTCCAAAACAAAAATAAATCAGTGAGAAGAATTTCTGGAACTCTTTAATGTCAAGATTAATAGAAGACAGCTGGATTTTCATATCTGTTTCTGCATTCAATCTGTTATGATGCATTGTTTTGGTTAAAGTATGTAAAGAATACCTATCCTCACATAGACATGTGGCTGGAAACAGGAGGAGGATTTTATAAGTTTATCAGATTACTGTGGACATTCTTCTTTGATAGAACATCGAAACTTGACAAGTGGTCATTTCTTAAAGGTTAGTTACAATGAGAAATCTGAAACTCTATCAATAAACTTTTAAGACTGTATTATATTAAAACCCATTATCTATCAACCTTGTGCCTTGAACAGATAGTTTGCCCACACATAATTGTTTTAACACATGTTTTAGTCATTTGGAAAATACTGGTCCATTGGGTTATGCAGAGCTCCCAAATGTTAAACACGTTTAAATATATAAAGTCAAAAAAAATCACATTTGTTAATACTGACCACTGAGTTCATCCAGAAACATCTTTAAGTATCAGGAAGCTGTCAAGGCCACCATGGCAGTTACAAATTTTCCAAAATTCTAATTTTTGACTGAAAACTCAAATTTTATCAGTTGCAACAAATACAAGCAGTTATCTCCTTTGAAGGGACAGGCTCACTTAGTTCAATTTTCAGACACTGTCTGCCAAAGGCACAAGTCTGAATAACCACAGTTTGCCAGTTATTCCTTAATGTAAAAACAGTGCTCCATGAGAAGAGGAGCTAGTTCAGCTCCCGATCCAAAACCCGCACTGGTGCTTCCCCTCAGAACAATCGCTGCAATTCCATCTGTAGACGTGCCTCATGCAAGCTTCCAATTCTGTCTCTCAGAATATCAGAAAGACGTGCTCAAGATTTCATAAAATAATTCTTACTGCTTCCTCAAGGACAATGTTAAATGACACTGGCTTTTTAGAGCTAGTGGCGGTGGTAAAGGACACCAGGACGAGTAGTAGAGTTCGCAGCCCCGCCGCGACGGCACTCAGGCGCCGGCAGTTTTACCCTCTATTGCTTGTGTCATCAGCTCAAATGTCAACACAATGAGAAAGGAAATAATGGCTCAGTACCCTTATGAAAACAGTTCTGACCTCACCAACCCCCTCAAAGGGCTTCCAAGCATCTCGAAGGCCCACAGAACAGAGATCTCAGGGGCATCCCGTAGTGCCCCAGAGCTGCATGGATAACACATTCCTGAGCTGGAGTCCCAGGCAGGCCTTCAGGGGCAAAGCAATGCGCCTACCACACCTGGCCCTGAGCCTGACCGTTCTGGGGCTTCATAACCGAGAGCCCCATGCCTACTCATCAGAGAGTCCTGCCCTCTCAGGGTGAAATTCAATCCTCTGTTCAGCAGGGACTGTGACTCCCTTACAGCTGGACATTCCAACTGGTGTTCTGTCTAGAGGGTGCTGCAGGGACAGTGCAGAGCCGGCGCCTGTCTGAGGGGGTACGCCCACCTGAATCCGATCTGACACCAGGCAGACAGGCCCCACCGAGCACCTCAGCCCCAGCATCAGAGAGGAGGTAGGGGAATTCTGAGGCACCACAGTGCCTGCCCACTGACCGGACCCCACATCCCACTCCTCCCACACACTTACTTCTGAGCCTAAAGGAAGGGAGGCCTGAGAGCCAGGCTAGCCTCAGAAAATCCAGTAAAGCATAGAGCCTCACCTCAACCGTGCTCTGTTGTCAACATGGGAGAATCTCCTGGGACCTTGCACAGAGCACCAGGCAGTAGGGACCCTCTACCAACTCTAGGGCATCACTGTTGGCCTAGGTGAGGCTGTGCCCAGAAATACAATATGTCCAGAGGAGGAGAAATAAATGATGGGTGCCATGTGGGGCGTGTCCAAGAGCAAGAGGCCCCTGGGGATCCACCTGTGCCAGGGGGAATGCCATATGGGGGCTGGAGCCCAGGTTTGGGAGCTTCAGGATGTAGGGAAGGGAGGTGGCCAAAACAAGGTCACAGATGCTCACATGGACGCTCATTCCTGGGCCCTGAGATGAAAAGCAGCTTTACACACCTTCTCTCAATATCAGCCTCCATGCTAACCCACATGGATAACACCCGCATTTGAAAAGACCATTAAACCGAAACGTTGAGATTCCTAAGTGGACCTAGAAAAGTGTGGCTACCTCAAGATTAACAATTTTTTAATAAGCAAAACAATCTGCTTCATTATTATCTGTGTAATTAATGAGGTAATAAAGTCTAGAAAATGCAGCAACAGTTTAATCAAAAGGAGTTATGAAAGACATTGGTAAGAAACATAGTTCTATTATAAAATCTCCTATTCTTTTCATATCCTATGTTTAAAATTCCATGAAAACTCAAACAACTGTCCGGGACACTAAATACAATTGACCCTTTCCTTGAACATGGGTTTGAATTGCGCATGTCCACTTACACATAATTTTTCTCTATAAATACAGTATAGTATTGTAAACGTATTTTCTCTTCCTTATGATCTTTTTCCTTATGATTTTCTTAATCTTATGTTTTTCCTCTACATTACCCTACTGTAAGAATGCAGTATATAATACATGTAACACACAAAATATGTGTTAATCAACTGCTATGCTGGGGTGCCTGGGTGGCTCAGTCAGTTAAGTATCTGCCTTTGGCTCAGGTCATGATCCCAGGGTCCTGGGATGGAGTCCCACATCGGGCTCCTTGCTCGGCGGGGAGCCTACTTCTCCTTCTGCCTCTGCCCCTCTCCCTGCTTGTGTGCTCTCTCTCTCTCTCTCTGACAAATAAATAAATAAAATCTTGGAAAAAAAATCGACTGCTATGTTATTGGTCAGGCTTCCAGTCACCAGTGAGCTATTAGCAGTTAAGTTTTGGGGGAGTCAAAAGTTATACACAGATTTTCAACTGCTAGGGAGGTCAGTCAGTGCCCCCAACCTCCATGCTGTTCAGGGTCAATTGTATTATAGATGATTATTATCTGCGTCATACTACAGATAACCATAAACTGCACTCTCTATGAAGTATGACCCGTTTGGACTGTTCCTTAATCACTTAAGGATAATTATGAAGAGCCCAGAACTCTCTGGAAAAACACCCAACTCTGTAAAAATCAAACAGCAACATGCTCACTGACCCTCTTCTCTCTGCAATGCTGTAAGTTTTCAAGGTTGGCTTAGGTGCATTATATTAGGAGCACTTGACCTCAAAGGATGAACTTAGTGTGCTACATAAATTATTAATCCCACCAAAGTACTTCAGAATGAAATAATAATGCCTTATCCACCCAGAGAGTTTTACTATTAAATGTGTCTGCATGTCAATCATCTCATTTCACTTCCACAATGGCCCCAAGAAAAATAAATATAGGCCAGGTCCTCACATCCCCCTTCTTTCAAAGCAAAAATAGACTCAGAGCAAGAGGAGGGCCCCAGGATGCTGGCTACCACATGGCAAAGAGCGGTGCCCTTGTGAGTCTTCCACATCATTGCAACTTGGATTCAAAATAATTTCTTCATTGATTTTATTTACCTTATTTATATACCACCTTATTCCCCCCAAAATTGAAATGTCTTATTTTTCCATCTTGTAAGAAATCAGAAAAGTCTTGATTTTCCAACGTGAATACAGTTAAACACGGGAAAGATGGACCACCACACTATGCCCTTGTGAAGATGTCGGCCTAGAAAGCTGCCAAAAGTGTACAGCTTCATTTCCAAGTGGTCGAGAAACAGAGAAATAGAAAAGGGCCAAACTAAGAGTTTAGATCAGAAATCTTCCTCTTTTAAATTCTCTATCATTAAATACATATTTCAAAAGAAATGAATTAAGACCAAAATGGGTTCTCAGAAGAGGGGTGATACCATAATAAAAACCATTGTCAGGCAGCTGGTAACGAAGAAGCCCTGTTTCATGCATTGCAGAGCGTTTCCTATGATCACCTGAAAGCAGATCGCAGCTCAGGGAGAAGAAAAAAGAGGGTGCCAGCAGTTGGAGTGACTGTTACCCACTTTACGGGTAACATAATGTCATAATGTCACATTGGAGAAAGAGATGACCTTAGGCAAAAACTGGCCAACTTGAGAGAGACAGGGAGGCATCTAGAGACAGTCCAAAAACATGGGGTCACTTAGTGGGAAAAGCCACCCTTTCTGCACCCCAAGTGTATGATAAAAGGTGGAAAATGTTCTGAAAATCAAAGGCCCACAAAGACTCCTCAATTAAGAGAGGGTTCAGCTGTAAACACAGATCAGATTACAGGGATTCTTTCCCACCCATAGCCATGCCTTCAAGATAACCCTAACTAGAAAAAGAGACACAGGTACGAGAAAGCAAACATATGAAGTAGGCTGGAGGATCAAGACTTGGACAGAACTCTGGATCTAGTTATTAACACATGGAACTCTCAGAAGCACAGAACAGAATTTGGCGGGGAATTGTACTGCCAAAGAAAAATGAACCTAAAATAAAGTCAATGACTGTCAAACCTCAGGTCTCCAAACTTCCACAAGCAGAAAGCAAGCTATGATAGCTGTGCAGCCCCCAACCCCCAAGTTAGACATTCTCCCCAAGGCCCCAGCAGATGTGTCCATGGAGGACAAATACAAGGACAAGTCTCCCAGGGGCAGGGCAAGGAGTCCTGAAGGACAACAGCCAGAAGTTCTTCCTGCCACACTCCCACAGCAGAAGTGAGTGAATCTGACACAGAACATAGTGGGACCAAGATGGATCATGACAAGACCTTGCCATCATCACATTAGAACACAGACAAAGCATGAACCTTATCCAAGCCAAAAACCACCAGTCATGGCCCTCTCTTGGCTCGTGTGAGTGACAGCTGCTTTCTTACCAATCACAGCATTATCCTCATTCTAGCCCAACCTCCCTAGATAAGATTCATTGAGATACTCATAAAATGCTCCCACTTACTGACCTTTCTTGGCCCTTCCCTCAAATCACTCAGCCAAAGCCCAAAGTCTGTAACAGGTTCTTCCTAGCATTCTCTTACCTCAAAGCCCCATGGTTCCCCGTGGTGTGTGGTCCCAACCTGCTCCATCATAGGGTCAAGGTGAGTTCCTGGTGGCCTTTGATTACCAGTCACTGACAGGCACTTTCTTTCTTTCTTTTTTTTAAGATTTTATTTATTTATTTGAGATAGCGAGAGAGAGAGAGCACAAGCTGCAGGGAGGAGCAGAGGGAGAGGGAGAAGCAGGCTCCTGCTGAGCAGGGAGCCCGACACGGGGCTCACTCCTAGGACCCTGAGATCACGACCTGAGCCAAAAGCAGACGCTTAACTGACTGAGCCACCCAGGTGCCCCATGACAGACACTTTCATAATACTTGCTCACAGGGTGTCACTCTTGCTCTGGACTAAGGACTAATTTATCTTCTATTCCCTCCCTTTCAAAATGGAAGGTTGTTTTAATTGCACTTGTCCCAGCTCAGCTCCACTACTGTACAGTGTTAGTAGCAGGTAATACGTGTGTTAGTTCAGTCACCAAACCTCATGAGTCACATCTGGACTTGACTGTCTCCCTGGGAGAGTGTA
This sequence comes from Mirounga leonina, assembly GCF_011800145.1. NCBI lineage: Eukaryota > Metazoa > Chordata > Mammalia > Carnivora > Phocidae > Mirounga > Mirounga leonina. Next base: position 1,051,339 of record NW_023270699.1, read on the forward strand.
TAATGGTTATAAAAGTAGGATGGGCATGGGTATTTTCATGGCCAAGGAGAAGACTGAGACAAAAATGACTGTCCACCAAACAGCTGCCAGCCATTGACTATACATATTGCCAATTTCACACTTGCATTTAGGTGGGGCCATGTGACCAGATCTCACCAGTGGAATATACACAGTTATGATACATGTCATGTCCAGGCCAACATGGGTAAGAACTATGTGTGTCTCCTCCACGCTGTACTCCCCGTCTGCCAGCTGGACAAAAGGAAGTTCAGGCCCTAGAGGATGCTACCAACCTAGCGGATGGCAGAACCAGAACTATATGGAGCCAGACCCAAATCATCATGCAGAGGAAAGCTGATCACTGATGAGGAACATCCACAGTGGGCTGTTACTTTAAAGAGAAATAAATTTTCTGTGCAAAGTCCCAACATTTGGGAGATGCTGAAATTACCCTTAATAATCCAGAAATTGGGGGCTGGAGGCACAGACTAAAGGCATGAATTGAACTCTCAGAAACCAGCCCTCAACTTGTGTTAGAACCATAAAGGTCTAAACCCTAATGGTAAGATGTCCTGAAAAGCAAACCAGCCCTCCCAAGAACCACAGACTGATCTAAGGTTGGCCTTAGAATTAAGATGGCTCCTTTAAGACTGAAGAATCCTAGAGGTAACAAGTTAAAAGCTCTCCAAAAATGATACAATCATCCTAGGTCTCAAATTATCCCTCAAAATAACTCTGCAAATACAATGTCTAGCACACGCAAAGAAATAAGACACCACAAGTAAGAAACAAAAGAAATCACAGAAAAAAGAAAAAAACAGATCCACAAAAACATGAGAAGTTAGAATTACCTAATACAGACTATTAAAAAAACTACACCTGCGATGAACCATGAGAGACGATGGACTCTGAAAAACAAACTGAGGGTTCTAGAGGGGAGGGGGGGTGGGAGGATGGGTTAGGCTGGTGATGGGTATTGAGGAGGGCACGTTCTGCATGGAGCACTGGGTGTTATGCACAAACAATGAATCATGGAACACTACATCTAAAACTAATGATGCAATGTATGGGGATAATATAAGAATAAAAAAATAAAAAAAAAAAAACTACACCTGCAATAACACAAAAACAAACAACCCCTTTAAAAATGGGCAAGACATGAATAGACATTTCTCTCAAGAAAATATATCAATGGACAATAAGTACATACAGAGATGCTCAACATTACTAATCATAAAGGAAATGTTAATCCAAACGATAATGAATATCACTTCATACCCATTAGGATGGCTAGTATCAAAGAAACAGAAATTAGCAAGTGCTGATGAGGGTGTAGAGAAACTTGGTTCCTTGTGCACTGTCGATGGGTAAATAAAATGGTGCCACCACCATAGACAACACCATGGTGGTTCCTCAAAAACTTAAACATAGGATTACTATATTATCCAGCAATTCTGCTTCTGGTTGTAACTCAAAAGATTTAAAAACAGGGTCTCAAAGAGATATTTGTACACCCATATTTATAACAGCATTATTTCAAAACGGCTAAAGCATGGAAGCAACCCAAGTGTCCACTGACAGATGAATGAATAAGAAAATTGTGGTATACACATAAATGGAATATTATTCAGAATTAAAAAGGGAAGAAATTCTAACACATGTTATGACATGTATGAACCTTGATGACATTATACTGAATGAAATAAGCCAGTCACAAAAAGACAAATATTATATGATTCCACTTATATGAGGTACTCAGTCAAAATCACAGGGACAGAAAGTAGAACGGTGGGTGCCAAGGGTGAGGAGAGAATGGGGAGTTAGTCTTTAATAGGAAGAGAATTTGAGTTTTACAAGAAGAAAAGAGCTATGGAGATAGATGGTGGTGATGGCTGCACAACATTATGAATATATGTAATACCATTGTCACTAAACTGTACACTTAAAAATGGTTAAGATGTTAAATTTTGTTATACGAATTTTACTACAATTAAAAAATTGGAAAAAACAACAAATAAGCAAAAAAATGACACTTACTATGGCCAAAAACATAAATGAGAGAGCTAAGAAGCTATAAAAAGTAACATAGTTTTAAATTTGTTAAGGAAAATCTAGAACTAAAAAGTAAAAAAATCCCGAATGGGTTTTTAAGCAGAGTAGGTGCTACTGAAGGGAGAACTGATGAACTGGAAACTAGGTCAGAAGAAAATACTCAAACTAAAGCATGGAGAGATCAAAATCTGGGAAACACAAAAGAGAGGGCATGAGAATATATCATGAAAAATCTAATAAACATTTCATTAGAGTCCTAGCAGGAAAGAATAGAGAAGATGGGCAGAAACAATTATCTGAAGATAATGACAGTGAATTTTCTAGACTTATGAAAGACCTCATACCACAGATACAAGAAGCCAACATACCATAGGTAGGGATATATGGAACTCAGTGAAACTACAGAAACTTAAGGTCTGTAAGAAAATCCTAAAGAAGCAATAGGAAATGCACAGATTACCTCCAGAGGCACAGCAGTTATAATGACTACTGACATCTGAACAGAAAGAACAAAAGCTAGACACTGTGGAAAGATAACTCCAACATGCTGAAAGAAAATAATGCCAACAGGAAATTCAATATACAGGAATTAGTCTTTTAAGAATAAAGGTGATGAGATCGAGCCCCTCACCTGCTTAGTAGGGAGCCTGCTTCTCCCTCTCCCACTCCCCCTGCTTGTGCTCTCTCTCTCTCTGTCAAATAAATAAATAAATAAAATCTTTAAAAAAAAAAAAAGAATAAAGGTGAGAGGGTGATGTCAGTGAAAACAGCAAAGTTAAGGACCTCCAAAATTCCCCTCTTCCATAAAAGCAATGAAAAAAAAAAGGCAAAAATTGTCAGATTCAACTTTGTCAGAAACCTGGGAATTTAACCAAAGGCTTACAGCAATCTGGGGAGCATTTGTTAAAGGAAAACGGTTGAATCTCCATAAGAACAGCACATTTATAGTGTTTTAACTTTCCCTATTCTCATTTTCCCCCAATGCCACCTCAGTTCTATAGTTGTCTTAAAAACCAACAGCTTGCAATGATAGTGAAAACCAGCAGTCTGGCAGTCACAGAGAGGGCCAGAACAGGATTAGAACTCTTTCAAAGCCTTATTCCCAGAGAACTGTCATTATTTGACATGGCTATTAAGTTCCACTTGCAAGGATGTCTTTATTGACCTGAATCAGAGTAAGACCAGTGTGAAAAGCATTTTCCTCAGTAGTGTATGTTAAAACAATTAGAATCAATTGTTTCATTTTATAACTACCTGAGACAGTAGACAACAGGTGGGGCAAATAATACATAAACCCAGAGCTTAATAGAAAAAGCTGGAAAATGAAATGTCTATAGGAAATTTGAAGAACTCCAACATATTCCTGGAAATCTAGAAGGTCACATGTATATGTAGAGCTGTGCACTTACTAAGGTTATAAGAATGCCCAGGAAAGACCTGAGACAACTATAAGCACACACACTGGGCTGACTTTGAGGCTCTGTACAAGTGAGAAGTAAAAGACTCAGGCAGAGCTGTAAAGTGCCTGATTAAATGTTGAAGCATACCCCAATATACACACAGAGCTCCTCGGGAAAGTCTAGGAGACTTACTGATTCCTGGCATTTAAGGAAATCTCTGTCCAATCCTTAGCTGATCACAAATGAGTGGAAATACATGTCACAGAATACAGACTTTGCAGAGTTATTTCCAGAAAGTCACTAAACAAAATAACAAAAACTACTACAACAAGCAGAGGCACCAAAAATCCCAGGGGAGAAAGGAGAACCAAATTTTCAGAGTTGTCACATGTATTATTTAAAATGTTTAGTTTTTGACAAATCATTATGAGACACACAAGACAGAGAGAGACAGACAGAGACAGAGACAGAGAAAGAGAGAGGCAATATGGCCCATACACAGGGAAAAAGCAATCAATAGAAACTGTCCCTAAGGAAGCCCTGACGTTGGACTTACAAGAGAAAGACTATATATAATCTATTTTAAATATGTTCAAAGAACTAAAGGAAACCACATCTAAAAGATTAAGTATGACAATGGTGTCTCATCAAGTAGAGACTACTAATAAAGAGACAGAATATAAAAAGGAGCTAAATAAAAATTCCAAACTAAAAAGTATAGTAACTGAAATGACAAATTCACTGGAAATATTAAACAGCATATTTGAGCAGTCAAGAACAAACTGGAGAACTTGAAGATAGGTCAACTGAAATATCCAGTCTAAGGAACAGAAAGTAAGAAGTAAGAAGAAAAATGAACAGAGCAGGTACTGAGCCCAATCTCTCTCCCCTATAATACAGCCCATTGTATAAAGTGAATAAAGTCTTCCTTACAAAAAGGAGAAAAGAACAGAGCCTCAGAGACCTGTGGGACACCATTAAGCATACTAACATATGTATAACAAAAGTTTCAGAAGGAGAAAAAAGAGAGAAAGGGATATAACTTTCAGAAGGAGAAAAGAGAGAGAAGGGGATATATTTGAAGAGATAATAGCTAAGAAAACTTCCCAGATTTGGGGGAAAAACCAACAACATTACACATCCAAGAAACTCAATGAACTCTAAGAATAAATTCCAAGATGACCATACCTAGACACATCATAATCAAGCTATTCGCACACATAGACAAAGAGAGAATCTTGACAGCAGCAAGAAAAGCAGCTCATCATTTGAAAGAAATCCTCAATAAAAGTTAATAGCTGATTTCTCATCAGAAACTGTGGCAACTAGAAGGTTGTGGGATGACATATTCAAAATTATAAAAGACAAAGACTGTCAAACAAGAATTCTACATCCAGCAAAATTACCCTTCAAAAGCAAAGGAGAAATTAAGACATCTTCAGACAACAAAAACTGACAGAATAAGTTTCTAGAAAACCTGCCCTATAGGAAATACTAAATGGACCCCAGGCTAACATGACAGGATCCTAGACAGTACCTCAAATCCAGGTGAAGAAATAAAGAACACCAGTAAAGGTAAATACAGAAGTAAGTAGAAAAGACAGCATAAACATAATATTTATAAGTTTTCTCCTATCTTAAACAAAAGAAAACTACACAGGGTAATAATTATAAATCTGTGTTGATGTGCACAGAATGTATAAAGATGTACTTTGTATGACAACACAAATACAGTACAAAGTGGGGGAGGAATGGAGATATACAGAAGCAAAGTTTTGATGTACCACTGATATTAAATCAGTATAAATCCAAACTAAATTGTTACAAGTTGTTAATACTAAGAAGCCCCATGTAACCCCAAAGAAAATAACTAACAAAAAATAGCAAAATAAATAACAAATTAAAAGTGCACACTAAAAATTATCTATTTAATACAAAAAGTAGTAATGAAGGACAGAAAACAAGAGACATGACATATAGAAAAAAAAATAGCAAAATAGCAGGAATAAATCCTACCTTATCAGAATTGCATTAAATGTAAATGGATTAAACATTCCAACTTAAAGGCAGAAATTGTGTTGATGGGTTTTTTTAAGTTTTTATTTGAATTCCAGTTAGTCAACATATAGTATAATATTAGTTTCAGGTGTACAATGTAGTGATTCAACACTTCCTTACAGCACCGGAATTCATCACAAGTACCCTCCCTAATCCCCATCACCTATTTCTCCCATCCCCCGACCGCTCTCCCCTCTGGTCACCATCAGTTTATTCTCTATAGTTAAGAGTCCGTTTCTTGGTTTGCTCATTTGTTTTGTTTATTAAATTCCATGTATGTGTGAAATCGTATAGTATTTGTCTTTCCTGACTGACTTATTTCATTAGCATAATACTCTCTAATTCCATCCATATTGTTGCAAATGCCAGATGTCATTATTTTTTTTTAATTGTTTCTTTTTTTTTTTTAGATTTTATTTATTTATTTGACAGAGAGAGAGCACAAGCAGGGGGAGTGGCAGAGGGAGAAGCAGGCTCCCCACTGAGCAGGGAACCCAGTGCGGGGCTCTATCCCAGGACCCTGAGACCATGACCTGAGCCAAAGGCAGAAGCTTAAACGACTGAGCCACCCAGGTGCCCCAATGTCATTCTTTTTTATGGCTGAGTAATATGCCATTGTGTATATATATCACATCTTCTTTATTCATCAGTCAGTGGACACTTGAGATGTTTCCCATACTTTGGCTATTATGCTGCTTAAAACAAAAACAAAAACGTGATCCAGTTATACATAGGCAGTATACAAGAGACACTCAAATTCAAAGACACTAACAAGTTAAAAGCGAAAGGATGAAAACATATATACCATCTAAACAATAACCAAAAGAGAGATGGGGTGACTATACTAACAACAGACAAAATGGTCTTTAAGACAAAAATTGTTAATAGAGACAAAGGACATTTTATAATGACAAAAGGGTCGATTCATCAAGAAGTATAACAATTATACACATATGTATCTAAAAACTGAGCCCCAGAATGTATGCAACAAAAAATTAATAGAAACTGAAGGAGAATTATACAATTCACAATAATGGTTGGAGATTTCAATATCCCATGTTCAATACAGTATGGAACAAGAAGACAGAAGATTAGCAAGGAAAGAGAAGATTTTAACAGCACTATAAAAAAATTAGATCTAACAGATATCTATAGGGCACTCCATTAAAAAAACAGAAAATACATTATTTTAAACTACACATGGAACATTATTTAGGACAGATCAGATGTTTAATCACATCAAAATTTAAAAGAATTGAAATCTATATAAGTATGTTGTCTGACAGCAAGGAAAAGAAATTAGAAGCCAATAGTAGAAACTTAAGAAATTCACAAAGTTGTGGAAATTAAAGAACATACTTCTAAATAAACAAGGGATCAAAGAAGAAATCACAAGGGAAATGGGAAATACATTGAGTTGACTGAAAATTAAAACACAACATATTCAAAACTTATGAGAGGCAGTAAAAGCAATGATTAGAGGAATGTATAGCCATGAACACCTATGTTAAAAAGGAAGAATTATCTCAAATCAATAACTTAACCTTCCACCTTAAGGAATTAGAAAGAGCAAACTAAACCCAAAGCAAACAGAAGAAAGGAAAAAACAAAGATTAGAACAAAAAGAAATGAAATAGAAAATACAAAGCAATGGAGAAAAAATAATGAAACCAAAAGATGATTCTTCAAAAAGATCAGTGAAACTGACAAATCTTTATCTGAACTAAGGAAAAGAGAAGACTTAAATTAGTAAAAATCAGAAATGAAACTACCAACCTTACAGAAATAAAAATGGATTACAGAGAAATATTATGAATAATTATTTGCTATCAAATTAGATAACCCAGGTAAAGTGGACAAATTCCTAGAAAGACACAAACTATCAAAACTGATTCAATAAGAAACAGAAAATCTGAATAGACCTAAACAAGCAAAGACGTTGAGTTAGTAACTGGAAACTTCCCATAAAGAAAAGTGCAGGACCAGATGGTTCCAATACTGAATTCTACCAAACATTTAAGAAGAATTAACCCCAATCCCTCACAGACTCTTCCAAAAAATAGAAAAGAACATTTCTCAATTCATTCTATAAGGCCATTATTACCCTGATATCAAAACCACAGAAATCACAAGAGAAAAAAAAACAAAACAAAACATAGACCAATATGCCTTAAGAATACAAATGCCTTCTTTGGAAAAATGTCTATTCATGTCTTCTGCCCATTTTTTAATTAGATTATTTAATTTTGGGGTGTTGAGTTTTATAAGTTCTTCACATATTTTGGATACTAACCCTTTATCAGATATATCATTTGCAAATATTTTCTCCCATTCCATAGGTTGCTTTTCAATTTTATTGACTGTTTCCTTCATTGTGCAGAAACTTTTTATTTTGTTGTAGTCCCAATAGTTTATTTTTGCTTTTGTTTCCCTTGCCTTAAGAGACATACCTAGAAAGAAGTTGCTATAGCTGATGTAAGAGACATTACTACTTGTGCTCTTTTCCAGGATTTTTACGGTTCCAGGTCTCACATTTAGATCTTTAACCCATCTTGAATTTATTTTTGTGTTTAGTGCAAGAAAGTGGTCCAGTTTCATTCTTTTGCCTGTTGCTGTCCAGTTTTCCCAACACCACTTGTTTAAGAAACTTTTTCCCATTGGATATTCTTTCCTGCTTTGTCAAAGATTAATTGACCATATAATTGTGGGTTTGTTTCTGGGTTTTCTATTCTGTTCCACTGATCTATGTACATGTCTATTTTTGTGTCAGTACCATACTGTTTTGATTAGTACAGCTTTGTAATATAACTTGAAGTATGAAATTGTGATGCCTCCAGGTTTGCTTTGCTTTTTCACGATTGCTTTGGCTATTCAGGGTCTTCTGTGGTTGGGGTTTTTGTTTTGTTTTGTTTTACATTTTTTTCATTTGTTGATAAAAACTAATTTGGTACTTATCAGACTCATAATAAGAATAAATTTTCAAAAATTCACCTAGTAAAACTCCTTAACAAGCTTTCCCATAAGGAATTAAAATCATCTGTGGTGATGACTCACCACAGGCCTTCATTTTTTTTTTTCTTGATCTAGTTTTCCATGGTTCATTATTTGCATATAACACCCAGTGCTCTTTGCAATATGTGCCCTCCTTAATACCCATCACCGGGCTAACCTATCCCCCCACTGCCCTCCCCTCTGAAACCTTCAGTTTGTTTCCCGGAGTCCATAGTCTTTCATGGTTCATCTCCCCCTCTGATTTCCCCCCTTTCATTTTTCCCTTCCTTCTCCTAATGTCCTCCATGCTATTCCTTATGTTCCACATATGAGTGAAACCATATGATAATTGTCTTTCTCTGCTTGACTTATTTCACTTAGGATAATCCCCTCCACTTCCATCTATGTCAATGCAAATTGTGGGTATTCATCCTTTCTGATGGCTGATTAATATTCCATTGTACATATGAACCACATCTTCTTTATCCATTCATCTGTTGAAGGACATCTTGGCTCCTTCCACAGTTTGGCTATTATGGACATTGCTGCTATGAACATTGGGGTGCGTGTGCCCCTTCTTTTCACTACCTCTGTATCTTTGGGGTAAATACCCAGTAATACAATTGCTGGGTCATAGGGTAGCTCTATTTTTAACTTTTTGAGGAACCTCCATACTGTTTTCCAAAGTGGCTGTACCAACTTGCATTCCCACCAACAGTGTAAGAGGGTTCCCCTTTCTCCACATCCTCTCCAACATTTGTTTCCCACCTTGTTAATTTTTGCCATTTTAACTGGTGTAAGGTGGTATCTCAATGTGGTTTTGGTTTTAATTTCCCTGACAGCTAATGATGTTGAACATTTTTTCATGTGTCTGTTACCCATTCGTATGTCTTCTCTGGAGAAGTGTCTGTTCTTCTGTGGGTTCTATACAAATTTTAGGATTGTTTGTTCTAGCTCTGTAAAAATGCTGTTGGTATTTTTATAGGGATTGCATTAAATGTGTAAACTGCTTTGGGTAAAGAAGACATACAGATGGGGCGCCTGGGTGGCTCAGTCGGTTAAGCGACTGCCTTCGGCTCAGGTCATGATCCTGGAGTTCCGGGATAAAGTCCCGCATCAGGCTCCCTGCTCAGTGGGGAGTCTGCTTCTCCCTCTGACCCTCCTCCCTCTCATGCTCTCTGTCTCTCATTCTCTCTCTCGCAAATAAAAAATAAAAAAAAAAAATCTTAAAATAAAAAAAAAAAAAGAAGACATACAGACGGCCGACAGACACATCAAAAAATGATCAACACCATTCATCATAAGGGAAATGCAAATCAAAACTACAATGAGATATCACCTCACACCTGTCAGAATGCATAAAATCAACAACACAAGAAACAGGTGTTGGCAAGATGTGGAGAAAGGGGAACCCTGTTGCACTGTTGATGAGAATGCAAACGTGCAGCCACTGTGGAAAACACAGTATGATGGAAGTTCCTCAAAAAGTTAAAAATAGAACTACCCTATGATCCAGCAATACCACTACTAGGTATTTACCCAAAGTATAAAAAAATACTAATTCAAAGGGGTAGATGCACACCAATGTCTACAGCAGCATTAACTACAATAGACAAATTATGGAAACTGCTCACGTGGCCACTGACTGATGATGCATAAAAAAAATGTGATATATATATACAATGGAATATTACTCAGCCATAAAAAAGAATGAAATCTTGACATTTGCAATGACACAGATGGAGCTAAAGAGTATAATACTAAGCAAAATAAGTGAGAGAAAAACAAATACCATATGACTTCACTCATATGGAATTTAAGAAACAAAACAAACAAGCAAAGGGACAAAAAAAGAGAGAGGCAAACCAAGAAACAGACTCTTAACTATAGAGAACAAATTGATGGTGACCAGAGGGGAGGTGGGTGGGTGATGGAGATTAGGAGTGCACTTGTGGTGGTGACTACCAGGTGAGGTATGGAAGTATTGAACTACCACACAGTACACCTGAAACTAATATTATACTGTATGTAAGGTAACCAGAATTGAAGTAAAAACTTCTTTAAAAAATTCAAGTGTAAAAATCCTCAACAAAATACTAACAAACTGAATCCAGCAATATATAAAAAGGATTATCCACCATGACCAACTGGGATTTATCCAAGAAATGCAAGGTTGGTTCAACATACAAATATCAATTGGTATAATGCACAAAATTAAGAAAATGAAGGACAAAAAAAGTATGATCATCTTAGATGCAGAAAAAGCATCTGACAACAATAGCACTCTTTTATGACAAAAACACTTAACAGAATAAAAACAGAAGGGAACCTCCCAAACTAACAAAGGACATCTCAAAAGCCCACAGCTGACAACATACTGAATGGTGAAATACTGAAAGCTCTCCCCCTAAGATCAGGAACAAGATTAAGATGTTCACCCTTGCCAGAACAATGCAACACTGTACTATAACCAAGGCAATTATAAAGGAAACAGAAATAAAAGGCACCCAGATTAGAAAGGAAGAAGTAAAATTGTCTATATACGCATTATTATATAATCTCATATATATAAACTCCTCAGGAATCCACTAAAAAACTATTATAGCTAATAAATTCCATACTCATGGACTGGATGACTTATATTGTTAAGATGGCAATACTCTCAAATTGATCTACACATTCAGTGCAATCCCTATAAAAATTCTAGCTGCCTTTCATGCAGAAATTGACAAGCTAATCCTAAAAATCATATGGAAATGCAAGGAACCAGGAATAGCTAAAACAGAAGAACAAAGTTGGAGAACTCACACTTCCCAATTTCAAAACTTACAATACAACAATAAGACAAACAATCCAATAAAAAAATGGATTCAAAAAGATTTGAATAGACACTTCTCCAAAGAAGACATGCAAACAGCCAGTAAGCACACAAAAAGGTTACCAACAGCATCAGTTATTAAGGAAATTCTAATCAATACCACAATGAGATACCACTTTACACCCACTAGGATGGCTATAATCAAAAAACTGGAAAATGACAAGTGTTGGTGAAGGTATGAAGAAATTGGGACCCTCATACACTGCTGGTGAGAATATAAAAAGGTGCAACATCTTTGGAAAACAGCTTGGCAGTTACTCAAAAAGCTAAACATACAATTACTATATGACCCAGCAATTCCACTCCTAAGTATATACACAAAGGAACTGAAAATATGTATGTATACAAAAACTTACACGTGACTTTTCATAGCACATTATTCCTAACAGCCAAAAAAGTAGAAACAACCCAAATGTCTACCTACTGATGAATGGAGAACTAAAATGTGATATATCCATACAATGTGATACCATTTAGCCATAAAAATGAAGTACTGACACACAACAGAACATGGATGAACCTTGAAAATAGTATACTAAGTAAAAGAAACCAGACATGAAAGGCCACATATTTATGATTCCATTTATATGAAATGTCCCTAATAAGCAAATCCTTAGAGACAGAAAGTAGATTAATGGTTGCCAGGGACAGGGACAGGGAGGAATGGGGAGTTACTGTTAATAGGTATGAGGTTTCTTTTTAAGGTAATGAAAATGTTCTGGAATTATGTAGCACTCATGGTTGCACAACCTTGTAAATATACCAAAATCCAATGAATCGGAAACTTTATGTTTTTTTAAGATTTTATTTATTTATTTGACAGAGAGAGAGAGTGAGAGCACACAAGCAGGAGGAGCAGCAGAGGGAGAGGGAGAAGCAGACTCCCCGCAGAGCAGGGGGAGCCAGATGTGGGACTTGATCCCAGGATCCCGGGATCATGACCCAAGCTGAAGGCAGTTGTTTAACCAACTGAGCCACCCAGGCACCCGAATCAGAAACTTTAAAAAAGGGTGAATTTTACAGCATGCAAATTATATCCCCCCCACAAAAAAATAAGTAAATTAAAAAATTTTTTTAAATAAAAGTGAAACCCAAATAGTTTTAGAAGGAAAAAAACAGGGAGCGTCTACTACCAGCTGATCCGCAATAAATAAATTTCTAAAGAAGGCTCACTCTTCAGGCAGAAGGGAAGCGACCCCAGAATGAAGGTCAGAAATGTCAGAGAACAACGAAAAGCAAAAAATGGACAAAGTTGTGAATAAATGTAAATGAACACTGATGGTACATTAAAGAACAACACTGTTAATATTAGTATTTCACAGAGTTTAAAAAGAGCTTACAGAATTAAGACACACGATAATAAGCACGTATAAATCTGGAGAGGGTGAATGGAGTTCAAGTCCTCCAGTATAACTGCATTATCTGGATAAGTTAATAACACATTATTTAATTTACATGGTAACCATGAAAAGAAAGAAAAATAAAATGTAACCTCCAAAAAAGTGAAGAGAGTAGAAAAGTAAAATGATTTTTAAAAATCATAATACTGTTTTAGAGAAAGACATGTATCATATGATCTCACTGATATGAGGAATTCTTAATTGCAGGAAACAAACTGAGGGTTGCTGGAGTGGGGGGTGGGGTGGGAGGGATGGGGTGACTGGGTGGTGGACACTGGGGAGGGTATGTGCTCTGGTAAGCGCTGTGAATTGTGCAAGACTGTTGAGTCTCAGATCTGTACCTCTGAAACAAATAATGCAATCTATGTTAAGAAAAAAAAAAGAAGAAGAAGGTAGCGGGAGGGAACGAATGAAGCGGGGGAAATCGGAGGGGTAGACGAACCATGAGAGACAATGGACTCTGAAAAACAAACTGAGGGTTCTAGAGGGGAGGGGGGTGGGAGGATGGGTTAGCCTGGTGGTGGGTATTGAGGAGGGCACATTCTGCATGGAGCAGTGGGTGTTATGCACAAACAATGAATCATGGAACACTTCATCTAAACTAATGATGTAATGTATGGGGATTACCATAAGAATAAAAATAAATAAATTAAAAATCATAATACTGTTTTAAAATAAGAAAGAAAAATAAACACAGAACATGTGGGACAAGAGAAATAAATAATAAGAGTATAGACTTAAACTCAAATAGATTACTAATTATATTCAACATAAATGAGTTGAATGTTCTAGTTAAAAGACAAAAATTATCAGACTGGATGAAAAACAATCTAATTGTTTGATTATTTTGCAAGATACATACCTAAAGTTTATGAAAACAGTTTTGAAAGTAAAATGATAAAAAAACAAAGATATCATGCAAATATGAGCCTAAAGCAATCTGTTATGGCTATTTTCGCATTGGCATATGATACCATAGGCAAAGAGTCATTACTAGAGTTAAAGAAAACCACTGTTAATAATTAAAGTCTCAGTTCTTCAGGAAGACATAACAATTTTATATTTGCATGCCCCTAATAGCAGGGACTCAAAGCATATACATAAAAATTGACAGAACTTCAAAGAGAAATAAGACAAATCCATAATCATAATGAAATTGGGTAATTATCTTAGTAATGGATATAACCACCAGACAAAAAAAAATACTAAGAAAACAGAAGATGTGAATAGTATGTTATGAATAGAACATTGAACCTAATTCTTTTCAAGCACACAGGAACGTGTGAGAAAACTTATAGTCCATATTCTGGGCCATCAGGCACATCAGCAAATTTCAAAGAATTAAAATCATAAAGAGCAAGATTTGGGGGCAATGCAATTGTGCTGGAAAAGAATAAGAAAATATGCATATGTTTGGAAAATTTTAAATATTCTTCTAAATGACCTATAAATTTAAAAAATCATACTGGAAATTAGAAAATATAACTGCCTTAGTCTCCTTGGGCTGCTGTACCAAAACACCATAGACTGAGGGGCTTAAACAATGGACATTTATTTCTCACAGTTCTGGGGGCTGGGAAGTCTGAGATCAGAATGCCAGCATGGGAGAGTTCTGGTCAGGGGCCTCTTCCTGGCTTGCGGATAGCTGTCTTCCTGCTGTATCCTCACATGGCAAGAAAGAACAAGAGCAAGTTCTCTGGTCTCTTCTAATAAGGTACTAATCCCATCACGCTCATGACCTCATCTAAACCTAATTATCTCCCAAAAGCTCCATCTCCAATACCATCATATTGGGGGCCAGGGCTTCAACATATGAATTTGAGGGGGGCACAATTTGGTGTATAGTATATACTAAACAATAAGGAAAATACCTCAAATCAAATTCTGTATGATACAACTGAAGCATTACTTTATAAGGAAATGTATCACCTTAAATACACATATTAGTAGGGGGGAAAAGCTGCAAATTAATAAACCAAGTAGTCATCTCAAATTGGAGAGAAAACAGCTACGGAAAAGGAAAATTATGGGCCAATTTCACTCGGAGACATGGATGCATAAATCCCAAGCAAAACATTAGTCACTGAAATTTAATCAATATATTCTAAGAATAAGCTAATATGAACACGTTATGTTTATACAGTGGTCATCTGTGAGTGACAGAATGAAATACTTTTATTTTGCTTTTGATATGAATCTTTATTTTGCAAATTTTCTAAATAAACATTTATGAATCAGGAAAAATATTTTTTAAAATATTTTTAAATTAATAATTTTCTGCTGATCTCTCTCTCATACTTATGAAGCCAACTAGTTCATAAATGGCAAGAAGAAAAGAGCAAGAGGTAGCTCAGAAAAGCCATTTAATTTGAGTAATCACAAGGCTACAAGACCTAATGTGTCTCAGTGTCTCTATTTGGTTGAGAACAAAGAAAGAGTGGATAGGAGTAGAAATGGATTTACAAAGATAGGGATGTGATAAGAGCAATTCGCAGGCTTTTTGACCAGGCACTAAGGGAGCGATCTCATACACAAATGTGTCTATAAATAGAATCCATACTGCACTTTAATGAATAATTTAAAAGCACTTTGCAAATAGGGTTAAGAAAACAGGAACCTAAAATGCTCAAAAATCAATAGTTCTGTCCTATCCCAACCTGGTGAGTTACACAAACAGATGTTTGAGCTTTATATCATTTTTTAGAAACACTGGAAGCTGGGGGGAGCCTGGGTGGCTCAGTCAGTTAAATGTCCGACTCTTGGTTTTGGCTCAGGTCGTGATCTCAGGGTTGTGAGACCCAGTCCTGCACTGGGCTCTGTGAGTCTGCTTGAGATTCTCTCCCTCTCCCTCTTCTCTCCCTCCGCTTGCACTCTCTCTAAAATAGAGTAAATACATAAAATCTTAAAAAAAAAAAAAGAAACATTGGAAGCTGGGTAGTTAAGTAACAAAAGGTTTAAAAACATCTACATACTCTGACCTAATAATTCTGCCTTTAGAAACTTATCCTTCATAAATTATCAGTGATACAAACAATGATTTTGGTATAGGTTATTGATTATTGATCAAAGCATTATTTATGATGATAAATATTTTAAAGCAGCATAAATGTCCAGCTATGTTCAATCAATTGGGACATCCACTGGAATAGTATGCAGCCATTCAAAATCGTATTTTAAAAGACTATAATATGACACAAGAAATTCTCACTATGTAGTACAAAGAAAGAAAGCTGTTCATAAAATACCATGGAATGAATCCCAACTTAGGATATGCATATCATACCACACATAAAGGTAGAAAAACACAATGGCTATTGTCGTGTAGTAAGATAATGAATGTTTGTTTTGTCCTTTATACTTCCTGCTTGCTTCAATTTTTCTACACAAAACATTCGTACCACTTTTAAAAGTAGAAAAAGAAGTTTCAAAAAATAATTTTTAAAAACTGTTTATCTCAACTAGATTCAAATACCCTTTATCAATCCAAATCTACTTCTAGTAAGGATAAAGGGGAGGTCAGTAAAGAACTGATACATTAGTTTTCTACAGCTGTATAACAAACTGAGCAACTTAAAATTTACATATATTATCTCGCAGTTTCTGTGAGTTAAGAGTCTGAGCAGGCTTACCTAGGTTTCCCGCCCAGGGTCTCACAAGGCTGCCATCATGGCGTTGACCAGGCTATATTCTCATTAGAAGCCTTAAGTGGGGGAAGAATTCCCTTCCAAGCTCACTTGGGTTATTGGTAGAGGTTGTTTCCTTTGCTGTAGGACTGAGCGCCCCTGCTTCTTACTGGCTATCCCTGAAGGTCACCCTCAGCTTCTAGAGGTCACCTGAAGTTCTTGCCATGTGGGCTTCCCCAACATAGGTGCTTACTCAAGCCACCAAAGAGAGTCTCTAAATGAGTTTCTAGCAAAATGGAATTTAATATAACGTAACATAATCAAGGAAATGACATTCCATTACTTTTCCATATTCTATTGGTTAGAAGCAAGTCCTACTTCAATAGGAAAAGATTATACAAAGGCATGAATCATGGGGATCATGGTGGGGCCATCGTCATACAGTCATACAGTCTGTCCACTATACCTAGTCTCCCAGGGCAGAGCCCAGGCAAAGGAGGGAAACATGTGCTTGCATCTGAAGGCTCTTCTCATCAACTGACTACCCATAAACAAAACTGAACCCTGCTCTCTCTACACAGCTGGAGCAGAATGGTGCTGTAAGAAGTGAAGGGAGAGTTCACCATGAGTCAGAGTTAACATAGAGAATTTAAGCAGGAAGGTGGGAACTGTGCCAGCCCTGAAGGATAGTTAAGACTTAGATCCCTGGAAAGGAATAAGAAAGGAAGGCTAGAATACGGAGAGCTAGAGAGACAGAATTCCCAAGGTGGGTTCTGAAGAGAGTAAGTAGGATGGTTTGTTCACAACAAATATAAACCAACATATTGGTAGTTTCACATTCTAGTCAGTCCCCTGATGACCAACCTACCTGTAGACCTTGCACACTTGTAAAACTTCAAACAAGACCTAGAGAGGAACACAGTTTGAGTTTTGGCTAACTGTGCAGTACTGACATCAATTAACCTCCATAGTTTGGTAAATGTTACTAATATTTGTCCTGAGCTTCTGGGACATGGAAGACTCAACCTCCCTGCTCCACTGGAAACTAATGGCCAGAAAGACTCCTCCTGGCCAACAAAATGTGAGAAGAATGGTACTGCCACCATTCTAAAGTGGTAACTGCTGGTGTAAGAATCTCCATATTCTAAAAGGGTCCAGATCCAGAATATTTAAGAATCAATTCTGCCAAACTTCCAAGGAACAAAAATCCTTCCCTTTCAGAAACTATTACAGGGAAGATGAAGCATCACCATGATACCAAATCTGAATAAGGGCAATACAAGAAAAGATTAATATTGGCCAATACTTCTCACGAAAATATATGCCAAAACTGTAAATGAAATATTACCATATTGGATCCAATAATAATTTTTAAAATAGTCTGTCATGACAAAGTAACGTTTATCCCAAGAAATCAATGATGGCTTAAAATTAAAAGATTAAAATACTTCATCTCAGTCACTATTTTTTTTCTTTTTCTTTTATTTTATAAAGATTTTATTTATTTATTTGACAGAGAGAGAGAGCACCAGCAGGGGGAGCAGCAGGCAGAGGGAGAGGGAGAAGCAGGCTCTCCCACTGAGTAGGGAGCCCCATGCGGGGCAATCCCAGGACCCCGGGATCATGACCTAAGCCAAAGGCAGACGTTTAACTGACTGAGCCACCCAGATGCCCCATCAGTCACAATTTAAAAAAGAAAAAACATAAAATCATCTAAGTAGGTAAAGAAAATCATTTGTTAACATTCAAAATCTATTAATGGTGTTTTTAAAATCTTTTATCAAACTATTAGCAGAGGAGACCATCCTTAACCTAATAAAAGGAATCTACCAAAAAACAAGAGCAAACTTCATATTTAAGGCTCTAAAAGTATTGCCTTTAAAGTGTAAAACAGTATTAGCATAGCCTTATCATTCTATGCAACTTTGTCTAGTGTCCAAACAATGGAAATAAGACAAGAAATAAATAAAAGACTTAAAGCCTAGGAAGGAAGAAATGAAATTATCATTATTTACATGGAGAAATCAGAAACAGATCCACATGTTTGTAAATTTTGTATGTTTCGAAGGAAGCGCTGCAGATCACTGGGGAAAGGGTGCTATTCAATAAAAAGTACGGATACAATTGGTTATGCATTTGGAAAAGTTCTAAAATTATATCTCTACCTCATACCTCACACAAAAGTAAGTTCCAAGTAGAATATAAAAAGGAAATATTCAATTTTTTATAAAGATGAGAATATCCTATGACCTTGGGGTAACAAAGAATTTCTTAAGACTCAATAACCACAAACCATAAGGAAAAGATTAATATAAAATTTGACTGCATTAAATTTAAACATCTGTTCATCAAAACAGCATTTTTAAAAGGATAAAAAAAAAAGCATAAATAGAATCCAGAATATATAAAGGACTTCTAAACAGCAATAAAAAGGACAACCCAGGTAACAAATAGCCAAACAATACACAAATACAATTTATAGAAGAGGAAACCTAAGTGGCCACTAAATGGATAAAAAATCCTCACACTTACTAGTAATCAAGAAAATGCAAATTAAACAGTGAGATATTTCATACCTAAGTTGACTAACAACAATTAAAACATCTGAAGATACAAGGGATTAGAGAGGCTGTGAAGAAATAAACCTTTGGAAAATACTTTGACAACAGCTCTGAGACTGGAATTGGCCCATCCTATGGCCCCTACAATCCCACCTGTACGTGTAGACCTGAGTGCCCAGCACAGAGGAAAGGTGGGCCAGCAGGAAGTGGCAGTAAGCAAGGGTAGAGACTAAACAGACTGCTAGAAGAAAGACTTCAGATGGGAGTTAGGCCAGGAAAGAGTATTAAATGCCAGTCTGGCCAGGAGATGAAAGTAAGCATCAGAACCATGTTTACCTGGGGCAACTTCCTCCCAACAGCATCTAAATCATTTTGTGTTCTACTGCTTATCTGATCATGTAATTTCCTCTTTAAACTTCGCCAGCTAAAACTTTCTAGAACAGTTCCAACTTGTATCAGGTTCCTATAGCTGCTCTAACAAACGTCTACAAATGTCGTGGCTTAACATAACAGAAATTAATTATCTTTCAGTTCTGGAGGTCAGAAGTCGGACACAAGGTCTTACTGGGCTAGAATCAAGGTATAGGCAGGGCTGTGTTCCCTTCAAGAGGCTCTGGGTGAGTATCCATTTTCCCACGTTTTCCTGCTTCTAGAGCTTGCCCACATTCCTTGTCTTGTAACCCCTTCCACCTTCTAAGCCAGCAATGACGGGTACTCTTCCTCATTTCACATCACTCTGACACTAGCTCTTCTGCCTCCCTCTTCCATATTTAAGGACCCTTGTGATTAGTTTGGGCCCACCCAGGGAAATCCAGAATAATCTCCTTGTTTTAAAATCAGCTGAGTAGCAACTTTCATTTCATCTATTACCTCAAATTCTCCTTGCCATGTAACATAACATATTCATAGGTTCTGGGGATTAGAATGTGGAGAGCTTTGGAAGACTATTATTCTGCCTGCCACACCACCTCCAGTCAACTCTCCCCCACACCTCTGAGTTCCAACACTTTCATAATGCCATCCACACCTTCACCACCACACACTCTGTTCTCCAGTTACAACCTTCTGGTCTTTTTGTAATCAATTTTAGACCCATCCATGCCCAATTACAATTCGCCCTTCAGGTCTCAGCCCAAGGCCACCTCCTTTCTGAAACCCTCCCTGATTCCCAGCATAAATGAATTACCCCACTTCAACACACTAACCCAATTTTCTGTGTATCCGAATTGCAGCACTCAGTGTGGCCCCCTGTAACCATCAATTTACATGTCCTTTTGTCGGTCCAAAGTAGAGTCCTTCCATGATAAATACTATGTCTCCTTCCCCTGTGGGTTTTCAAATCACAGCAGAGGGCCAGGCAAAGAGTGGGCACTCAGAGAGTATTTCTGAAGTTTAGAGGAGGGAGAAAGAAGCTGCCCTGGGTTTCCCTCAACAAAACAGGTTACTCTTTCACAGAGTAATGTGAGTTAAGTGCACAGCTGATGGGGCCAAAGAACTAGTTCAGATGTTCATATCAAAAACACCTTAACAATTCACTGCATAGTTTGATGCACAATTTACAATCATGTGGAAGAATCTCTGTACCCATTATTTCTTACTGCTAACCTGTGGGGCAATTCTAAAGGAACTGACAAAATTAACCTCAAGAGAATAAAGAATTTATCTAAAATGATTTACGAAGATTTCCTCAAAATTATAGAAAAGAGAGTAGATGTTGCTCCAACATAGCAGAAATGCCTGGCAACTGACAACTGCCCAACAGCCCTACACAGAGGGTTCCAGTCCCTCTCTGGGAAGGCTGGAAAGCACCACATGAGTGTGAGGGGTGCTACAACTGACCTTGTTTAGGGAAAAACAAATTGCCTCTATGTACAAATATATGTATATATTAAAATAAAGAGTATATTTTTAAGAGGGTGGTTGTTTAAGGGAACAGGATCCCATTTAATTTCAATGATTTGTTACTTGATGTCCATACTCCAGCAAGAAAATTCCCACATGCTGAGAAGACTAAGTGAGGGAAAGGAAATGTCGAGTCGACACAATTATCCACTTGAAAAAAAGATACAACAACATGGCTTGAGTTTTTAAAAGAAATGCTTCCATTCAGACTCAATAGAACTTCCCTGGTCAACTGTTCAACTTTTCTTTAAATGTGCAAATTTTGAAAATGATTTTATTTTTTTAATTTGAATGCAATTAGTCAACACAGAGTACATCATTAGTTTCAGATAGAGTGTTCAACAATTCATAAGTTGCGTATAACACCCAGGGCTCATCACCTCACGTGAACAGACTCCAAGAAACCCTCTCACACTGGAAAGGAAATTTAAGACAAAGAAACTGAAATGGAGGACATGTGTTCAGCACCATGGACAGTGGGTCCCAGCTACCAGGGCTGAGAGCTCAGAGACACCCGGGCTGCCCCCAAATCTACAGTATTCATTGTAATGTTCAAGTTGGGACTGATTCGAATACTTTAGCGGGTATTTTTCTTTGTTCTGGCCAAAAAGGACCAGCCTCCACCAAAGGCATGTACAATTCCCATCTACCAAGATCTGCTTCAGTGATCTCTTTTACAGTAAAGCCCTGAGGTTTCTGTGAAAATAGGAATGACTTTGCCACTGACACATGGCAACCAGTCCAGGAACTGGCTACACCTCCCGAAATGAAACTGTTCAAAGTGAAACACAACATCCAGCCTTGAATGGCTAAATTGTTTCAAGGACCTCGCAACACAGCATGCTCTCAGCCTCCCTCCAACAACAGGAAAAAAGATAACTTGCTTTTAAACATCTGGCAAGATGAACCCGTGTGTTGAAGTTTTCACATAATTACCTTAAAAGTATAATCACAAAGTTGTACATTTTCTCCAACGCTGAGCATTAATAAAGCTATCTGGAAAAGTGATATTCTGAGGTCCAACATCACCACTCATCAGCACCACCTATAGCAACCCCAGTCACACAGCCCTGAATTCTACACAGGATGCCCAATCTTTTCAGTTGTAAGGACAACTTTCCTCCTTTACCATCAAAGCTGTTTCAGAACCTTAAAATACTGAGTTATCAGCTAACTAAGGATATAATGAAGTGATGTAAGTTCTGAAACACTTGCAATGAACTTGCACTGTACAGACAACAGCATCTCCATCAAGTGAAGAAAAACGGTGCTCCCAAGGGCAGCGCTGCAAGACACCAGGGGGCCGGTGGGCGCACTTGCCTCCGAAGACCCCTTGACTTGTGGCGGGTCTCCGAGTCTGAAAACACCGCCCACGGCCTGTCCAGTCCTCTGATGGGAGGGTCAGTGAGGTCCTTTTAGTTCTCGTCCGCCACCCCTCCAGGGCGCCGCTGCTTTGCACGCAGCCTCCCTGGACCAGAACGGGTGTCTCGAGACAGCGGAAGAGGATGCGTCGCTCTTGGCACTCAGTTCCCGTCAGCGGGGACGCACGCTTGCAACCCTCCTTGATCCCACACAGAAGCCAAATCCAAAGCACGGACACGGGCAACGCTCCACCCTGGACGCAAGCTGAACTCCGGGAGGATCGGCCTGCCACGCGCCTGTGCGCCTCCCCTCCAGGCTCCAGGGGCCTCCGGTCGCGGCCCGCGGCCCTGCTATCCTCCTGGCGGGTCGCGCGCCGGGAACCCGCGCCGCCGGCAGAGAGCTGCAGGCTCCCGTCGGAACCAAGGCGGCTCCGAAGTCCGTGCTGCCTTGAAGAACGAGAAGGGGGCCCCACCCGAGCCGCCTGAAGACCGCGCTTTCCGCCGACCCTCGAATTTGGTAGCAAGGACTCGAGGCCAGAACAGGAGCAGCAGCGCGAAGGAGGCCCCGACGGCACTCGCAGAGCGGGACACTCGCGGGGCGCGGGGCCGAGCGGGCGCGCGCGCTCGGCCCCGCCCGCGGCCAGCGGCGCACACGCCGACGGAGGGCCGGG
>NW_023270699.1:1074635-1115305 GCF_011800145.1 Mirounga leonina
CCGAAGACGCGCCCCGAAGCCCGGAGCAGCGCGGCGGCAGGCGTTCGCCGGCCTGAACGCCGCTCCCGGGGCACCGTTCCTGCCCCTAACTTCGGGACCGGGGCGCGGGCGGGCGGACGCGGCCGGGGCGCCCGCCAACTTGGGGGCCCCGCGGGCCCTCCCGCTCGGCCGGCGCCAGACGCGCGCCCCCGGCCCCGGGAGCCCCGCGGGCGAAGTTAGCGGGGCTCCCCGCCCCAGTCCCTGCGCCGACCCCGGCTCGACCCCCGGACCCGGGCCAGGACCCCCGCCCCGCCCCCGCCCCCGCCCGCGACCACTCACCCGTCCGCGGAGGAGGGCGTGCGCGCCGGCTGGCCGGGCCGGAGCCCGGGGCGGGGCCGGGACGGGGGGAGCGGCCGACGACGGGGCGTTCGACGCGGCGACGGAGCCCAAGGCGACCGAGCGCCAGGCGACTGAGGCGGCGGTGGCTGCTCCTCGCGCTCCGGCCGAGGCGCTGCGCGCGGCGCGGGCCCGCCCCCTCTGCGCGGCCGACCAGTCCCGCGCCGCCCGCCGCTGCTGGCCCCGCCCCCGCCCGAGCACGGGCCTCGCGAAAGCGGGCGCAGCGGGCCAATCGAACGGAGGGACAGCGACGGATGAGGCCAATCGGAACCCGGGAAGCGCTACGGAAAGAAACCGATTCGCGTCGCGGGGGGTGGGAGGGAGGTGGTGAAGCAAGACCAAGGGTGATGGGGGCGTGGCGGAAATTAGGGCGGGGTCTTGGGCGTGCGAGTCACTGGTCGTGGGCGGGGCCACGACCTGTCACCGGGCAGGGGCGGCCCCAGACTTGAGGCGGAGCCCACGGTGGGGCGGGGCCATAACTGGAAGGGGCGGGGTCTCGGGCGAAAGGGTCATTGGCTGGGGCGGGGCAGGGGCGGGACCACAAGTGGGCGGGTCCTAGAACCGGGGCGAGGCCACAGATGGGGCAGGGTAAGAGGCGGGCTAGCAGCCGGGGGCGTGGCCTGGGGGCTCCGTGGTAGGTGGAGGCGAAGCAGGGCCACAGGGGGCGGGGAGGGGGCGGGGAGGGGACGGGTCACTGGCTGGGGGCGTGGCCTTGGGCCGTTCCTGGGAGGGGCAGAGGCAAGCCCTGGGAAGGGGAAGAGATATGGGATGGGAAGGGCAAGTCCCCGGAGCGTCGGGGGCGTGGCCTGGGCTGGGACCGGGAAGGCGGAGGCGGGGCCAAAGGTGGGGGGTGGGAAGGGCGGGTCCCTGGAGGGAAAGGGGTGGGGCGTTGGCCGGGCGCGTCCCAGGGTTAGGGGAGGGGTGGGAGGGCGGGGAGGGGAGAGGGAAGGTGAGGGGCGGTAACTTGCCGTGGGCGTGGCCTGTGGCGGGGACGGGTCACTGACCGGGGAGTGGCCTGGTTGGTCTCGGCCGTGGGACCGGCCCAGTGGACCTGGGCCCTACGCGGCCGGCGCCCTCCCGCTCCTCTCTCCGCAGGTCTCGGAGGCGCTGGGCAGGGGTCCTGTAGCAGTCAACATAGCGGGCGGTCTCCCGGCCTGGGGGGCCTGGTCCTGAGACCCCGGCCCTCTCGGGCCGCAGGCCTTGCTCAAGTCGCCCCGCCCCGGGCGAGCCTGCCCAGCACCTGTCCCCGCCCCTCAGCAGGTGCCCGCTTTCCTGCCGGCGGTGGAATCCACGCGCCAGTCTGCGGGTCCCGACGCCCCGGACGCGGCTGCGCTTCTGCCTCGACGTTCGCAGGTGCGTGGGTCAACACACCTGCCCGCAGGTGACCCAGGAAGGTGACCAAGACCGCCTGAAGAGCCACTAGGCTGTCCTCAGGGGACACAGCGCCTCGCCTGTTTTTGCTTTATTACCTTTTCTTGCACACCTCCTTGGCCTTCGCTCTGCTGTGTGTTACGGTCGCTTTCGTGCAGCTGAACCCTTGTGTCTCATCTGTGCATTTGGGGCCTGTTTTTATCAGATTATTTCTTCCAGTGCAGCATCGCACAGCATGAGCCAGATCACAGGCACCGCGGCGACCTCCGACTGCGCAGGAGTGACCCGCGGGGCAGCCAGACCTACAGGGGTCCTGGACTCCCTACCCCGCATCCCTCGGGGAGCCACGGGAAGGACCTCGGCCTCGCTCGGCCTCCTTAGGCCTCCTTGGGCCTCCTTAGCACCGGGAGGGATCAGCTGGCTGCCAGGGCAGGGACTGGGGGATGGGCCTGGGGATGCAGCTGTGACGCTGGGCGCCCCTATTGGTACCCTTTGCCCCTAGCCTGGGGCAGGAGGCACTTCCCAGGCTTCTCCTTTGTGAACCCTACTCCTTCGTGGGCCACTGGAAGCCCACCCACTGAAAGGTCACCATTATGACCACTTCTTTTTGTAGGATCCTCGCCCCAGTACACAAAGGACCCCTCGGGCATTCAGAGACAGGCGAGGCTGGGCAACACTCAGACACAGGGCAGCAGTCCATTCAAGCATGGGGGGGTCAGGAAGACCTGTGTCTCCTTTGTCTTCACATGTCACTTGTGTATTCAAAGACCGCCTTTTTAAAAGAAAGGGCCCCAGACTTCAGGGTGAGAGGGACTGTAGGTGGGGTCCACCCAGAAGGGCGGGAGCACTGAGGAGAGCAAGAACACAAACAGCATCTGGGTCATGAGTCCTTCCAAAGAAAGGGGTCACAGAGGCAAGGGCCACCCCAGCAGTGTGGACAGCAGCTGTCACTTGGAGCAGAGAGACATGCTTAACCGTGTGCTCTGGGAGGACCACTCCGGGGGTAGGAAGGCGGAGGAGGCGGAAGCCCTGGCTGGATCTCACAGTCGGGGTGAGGGAGCACGGTGCCGGGAAGTGAGCAAGAAGGAACAGTGGCAGAGCCTCCCGCAGGGCGGCGACCCAGAGACCAGAGTTGCAAGGATTTATCACGTCCGGACTACTTGGCTCTGGCTATCTCCCTCACCTTGACTCTGTGGGCAGAGAGGATGGAAGGACCCAGGGGTCTCCACTCCCAAGGCCAGAGTGGGGGGTGGGAGCACAGGCAGAGCACCTTCAGTCCACCCCCGAGATTACAGGCTGCCAGCCTCCCACTTCCCCATCCTCTCCAGGGGCCCTTGTCCCCTCAGCTGCCTTCATTGCCTCCTGAAAGACACAGTTAGTCATTAGGGAATTAATGATAGTGTTTTCGGGACAGCATGTTGGACCCTAACAACTTTCAATTATTTCCAGTTCCTGCCAGCCCTGGGAGGAAAAAAGCAGCTCATCTCGTGCCTCCGCCCTTGACACACAAGACAATCCACGTCTGCTGGTGTATTATCATATGTTAGCAGATCTCTGAGAGCCAAACTGCAGACCATAGCAGCTGGGCCGGGGCCTGGAGCAGGCCTGGGCTCCTCCCCCTAAGCAGGACCAGCCTGCCTCGAATTCCCCACACACTGTGCTCCCTGCACTTCCCCCTTCATTAGCACCATGTGTGCCGTTCACCACCCTCTCATTCGCTGTCACTGCGGTCCTTCCCGTGAGAAGTGCACCCAGGGGCCCACATTTATAAATAACTCCATGGTGTCTTGTTGGGGGATGCAGGGAGCAGGGAGAGAAGGAGGCTTGTAATTATCATCTGCTTGGAATGATGTCAGACCAAGCCCTGGGAAGCCTCAGAGTGCCCGGCCTTCCTGATCGTCACTCACATCCCCACCACCAGAGAGAGTCGAGGGTGGCCTCATTATCTCTCCAAAGCATGGCGGGTGGGGGCAAGGAGCCTTCCCGGCTCCATATTAGGTGGCTAACAGGGTCAGGAAAAGAGTTGCGCAGAAAGCAGTCCCAGTGGCCAACAGTGTCTGAGTCTTCCGGGGGGAGCGCAAGCTCCAAGGCGTGACCGCACGTGGCACCCAGCACCCGCGGCTACGCAGGCCCCCTCACCTGCTATGGCAAGAGGTCTGGTGTGGCATGCGGGTGTCTGCAGGTCTGTGGGAAGACTTTGCCTCCACTCTGGGCCTGCTTTCTGCAGGGAGAACTCGCATTGTCATCTCAGCCACCCCTTGCGCTCAGCCTAAAACACAAGGACGCTACCTGGTGACAAGTCGGCAGCCTAGGGAACCAGCATTGCTGTTAAAACCCCCTTCACAAAATGCTGAGGCAGGACCACACCGCCGGGAGCTGGTCCGCAAGGCTGCCGCTGTCTTGTCATAAAGCACAGCCTGGGGGGCGGCAGGGCTGGGTCAGCTGGGCTCAAAGGAGATTCTGTGATGGCCAGAGTGGTGGAGTGAAAATTGGAAAACAAGTAAACCAGTCCCCGCACCAGCTGCCCTGGTCAGGGAAATACACCCAATGCTGCAGATGTAGGTTCCTCCCTTGTGATGTGGGGATCAAAAGCTGTGCACCTGACCTTTCTTACCTGGTTGCTATTTTATGAGGTGAGGCGATCAAGGGAGCTCCTCTCGATCAAGGGGGCTCCTCTTGTGCCCCTGGCTGAAGGAGCAGCTCCTAACCAGTCACGGGCCTCGTCCCTGGCCTGTGACTGGGGCAGGGGTGGGAGGAGGTGAGGTTGCTCCTGCACAGAGGCAAAGCGCTAGCCAACCGGGCTTCTGAGGTGCCCCTGCCTGGATGATGGTGACGGCTGGAAATGTGCTCCAGAAGGAGAGGTGAGCACGCATGGAGCCTCCAAGACAGACGTGCGGGAAGAGGAGAGAGAGAGAAGCATGCCCAATAACAGCGCTGCAGCCCACCAGGACTCACAGACACTCTCTCCTTTGGGGCTGGCAAACCGACCCATACTCTACAGCTGCCCTGTGTCCTGCGCCTGTCCTGGAACCGCATGCTGCCCGCTCCGCATTCCCGTTTAGCCAGGCTCACCTGGACAACAGCCAGCAGACTGCTCTGTGGGTATGAGGGGCTGGGGGACAGCAAAAGCTGTCCTTATGGTGGACACAGAAAGCTAGCCCCATGCTGGGAAGTTGGGCTCAAACCACGCATGGCAGCCATGGCTCTGACCCCAAAGGATAAACATGCTGGGGGTGAGCAGAAGTCCTGCTTGCACCTGCTGGGACACGGGCTGCCCTGGTGTGGCTCCCTGCTTTTAGCCTGTGACAGGCATGGTTGTACTCCAGGGTCTGCTTGTGGATGGGGGCCTGGGTTTCGTCCAGAGTGTTGTTATCATCCCCAGGGGACTGGAGTCAGTGGCCTATGTCCTCTCAGCCCTTCACATGAAAAAGCAAGTGAGTCACAGCTGCCCTTGACTGCCCCATCTCCCAGTTCAGACAGCAGGCTCTGGAGCCGACACGCCACTGCCAACAGGGAGAGAGAGAGCAGAGCCCAAGCCATAGAGGGGGACGGAGCCCGAGCCAGAGAGGAGGACGGAGGCAGAGCCAGAGAGGGGGACAGGGACAGAGCCAGAGAGGGGGACGGAGCTCGAGACAGAGAGGAGGACGGAGGCAGAGCCAGAGAGGGGGACGAGCCCGAGATGGAGAGGGGGACGGAGCCTGAGCCAGAGAGGGGGATGGAGACAGAGCCAGAGAGAGGGACGGAGGCAGAGCCAGAGAGGGGGATGAGCCTGAGATGGAGAGGGGGACGGAGCCCGAGACAGAGGGGGATGGAGCCAGAGCCTGAGAGGGGGACAGAGCCCGAGACAGAGTGGGGGACAGAGGCAGAACCAGAGAGGGGGACGGAGCCTGGGCCAGAGAGGGGAATGGAGACAGAGCCAGAGAGGGGGACAGAGCTCGAGACAGAGAGGGGGACGGAGCCCGAGACAGAGGGGGATGGAGCCAGAGCCAGAGAGGGGGACAGAGCCCGAGACAGAGTGGGGGACAGAGGCAGAACCAGAGAGGGGGACGGAGGCAGAGCCAGAGAGGGGGATGGAGGCAGAGCCAGAGATGGGGACAGAGCCCAAGACAGAGGGGGATGGAGCCAGAGCCAGAGAGGGGGACAGAGCCCGAGCCAGAGAGGGGGACGGAGGCAGATCCAGAGAGGGGGACGGGCCGGGGCAGGGGGGGGCAGGGGCAGAGGCAGAGCCAGAGAGGGGGACGGAGCTCAAGATAGAGAGGGGGGAAAGAAACAGAAAATGAGAAAGAGAGAAAGAGAAGGAGACAGATAGGGAGAGACAAAGAGGGGGAGAGAAACAGAGAGGCTGCTCCTTGTGTGGGCTCCTGGCCAGGTCTCTGGGATGCCCCCCCCCCCGCCCCCACTGCCAGCAAAGCACGGCACACATACACCTTTATACCTGCAAGGTCTCTAGTGTTTGCTGTAAGGCAGAGAGGTGTGGCTTCTTCCTTCTCTCTCCACAGGAGTGCAAGCCCTTCTACCTCAGGAAGACTCCTCCCAGTGAAAGTGGCAGCAGAAATCCCACCTCTTCCCACGGCGCCTCCACGGAAGGCTCTAGAGTGAGAACTGCTGTGTTTCAGTGACTCCCCACCTCCCCACCCTGCACACCTGTTTGGCCAGCAGGAAGAGGCTGGGAGGGCAAAGCAGAGCTTCCAAATCCCTGACCTGAGGGAGGATCCCCCAGGCTGCGCAGCTGGATGCAGGGGTGCTGTGGATGCCTGGCTTTGCCAAGTGGAGAGAATGCTCCTCAGTGGACTCCTGCAGTGGCTGTGTTTCAATTAGGGCCATGGGCAAGTTTTCTGTTGACGTAAATAATCTCAAATTAACATCAGTGAGATGGATTTAAACACACAGAATATTCGTGCAATAGCAAGAGTGTGAGGGGGCAGGCATGGCTCAGCTCTTCCCATGGGAAGGTCCTATCTCCTTAGGACCCCAATTTTCTTAGGGTTTCATCCATGGCATCCTTCGGCAGCTGCATGGCCTTGGTTTAGTCCCTTGCTGGCAAAGACCTCTGATGAGAACTTTAAGGTGGAATTCAAGAATGTAATGTAAATTATGGGGCTCTCAGAGGGCTGTCTGTAGCCCTCTCCCAATTGCCCCCTCTGCCACATGCTACCCCAGGCCAGTGGGGAGCCGAGGAGCTTGCAGACCCATGAACAAAGGCAAGGCAACAAAGCAAATCATCAAAAGCTCTCGGGTGCTCTGCACCTGCCACTCCCCCCACCAAGATGGGGAGCCAGGGGTCTAACACTAGGCAGTGTGAGCAAAATCAGAGCAGTAGCACCTAGTAGGTGTGTTGCAGACGCAGCTTCCTTCCCCCCCAACCCGACATCCAGACCAGCCTGAGGTCAGTCCCTACTTTGCGCCACGCTTGGTGACCCACTCATAGACAGATGGTCCAAATCACAAAACCGCGGTGGAGAAGAAGCACGTCCCCGCAGGCGCCTGCCCTGGGCTGCTGGACAGGCTGACTCTCACAGCAGCCAAACCTCCCAAAATGCAAATTAAAGGTGCTTGGTTGCACTAAGAATACGACAAACTCAGGAGCTAGACAAATTGCCACCATGTCTAATGCTAGTGGGCCCATGGCTCCATGCTGCGAGTTTCCACACGGGGGACACGGAGGTGGCAGTCTGGATGAAGCTGGAGAAGTCTGAAGTGTGTTTGCAAAGCACTTTACATACAGTCGCACACGGCTGAGCGGGGCTGTGGGCCTGGCGGCAGCTGAGACACCAGGCTGAGAGAAGTCACAACTCCCCCACAAACCAACCACACACGCACACACACATACATGCACAAGCACACACCCACATGTGCACACATACACACGGATGAGCACAATACACACACAAACATGCCTGAACGTGCACATGCACGCACATGCACACGTACACAGAGACGTGTATAATACAGACATGCACAAGCACACACATGTGCACATATATACGTGACATGCACAATACACACACAAACACGCACACACATACACAAGTATGCACATATACACACACGGACACGCATGCATGCAACAAACACACAAACACATTCTGAAGACAGTGGCCAAAACTAAAAACTGATGCCTGTCCCCGCCAACCCCTGTCCATGTGGGGAAAGGATCAGAGTGGGCAGAAGTCCTAGAAGGCTCTGCCTTATCAGGACACTGTTTGGGAGAAGACGTCCCCCCGCCTCTCTCCCCTCCACCCAATGGAGGAGAAGCTCCAAGACACTCACTCGCTGGGGCCAGGCAGGGGGACAAGAGGGACACTGACACTTCAGAAACCGCCAGTGCCCACCGGTGTCCTCCCTGCGTGGGACAGGGTGAGAGACCTCAGGCGAGTGGGATACTCGTCCCCACCACGTGACACGGACCGGTGCTGGCTCCTCAGCTCCAGACCCCTGAAGGCAGGAGGCGAGCGGGAGCATGCAGACCAGCGGGACCAAGCTTCCCAGGGTGCAGCGTGCCTGGGAGGAAAGGACGCCCCTCCGGTTCACTGAGCACCCTCCTGGCTGCCTGAGAAAAGGCACGGACAGAAGGCTGGCAGGAGAAGAGCTGTGGGGCAGACCAATGACCTCAAACCCCTTCCACCTCCGAAGAAAAGTTACTCGTCCTTACAGAAGTTGATAGATCCTTCAGCATGGGCTTTCTTCCCTTGTCTTCGAGGTGCTGCGCTTAGAGAGTTCCCAGTCTATTGACGTACTGTCCAGAGAAGATAAAGAAGGCTGCAAATTCTTTGAAAAGGTGACATCCATGCTCCTTCTCCTGAAACTAGGTGGGTTCTTTGACCAACAGACTAGGACAGAGGGGATGCTGTGCTAGTTTCTGGGGCTAGGCCTCAAGTGGCTTCCGGTTTTTCTCTCTTGGAATAC
Source organism: Mirounga leonina (assembly GCF_011800145.1). Lineage (NCBI taxonomy): Eukaryota > Metazoa > Chordata > Mammalia > Carnivora > Phocidae > Mirounga > Mirounga leonina. The sequence continues at coordinate 1,083,288 of NW_023270699.1, forward strand.
TTGCTCTCGGGAAGCCAGCCAACAGGTAGGAAGCCCAAGCACCCCCGACAGCCGTGCTGTGAGGAACCCCAAGCTAGGCCCCGTGTGGGGGCTGGACAGAGAGAAAGAGCCATCTGCAGCCCCAGTTCTCACAGCCTTCCGGCCCAGGGAAGAGGGCTCAGATGGTGCCAGCCTTAGCCACCATGTGACTGCAACCACATGAAGGCCACGTGGGGCCTGCCACGCCCCGGAGGGTGAAAGACAATTACAAATCACGGTGTGAAGCAGCTACGTTTTTAAGCAGTGTATTGTGCTGTATGAGACCATCAAACAGGATTCCACACGACGTTGTTTTCTACCAAGAGACCTATTTCAAAGTAAAGAAGGTATGAACATCGGCACATGACCCTGGGTTCACAGCTGTTACCCTCACCCCATCACCCAGAAGCAGCGACCTAGTAAGGAGGGTGGGAAGGCGTGTTAATGGCTGAGCTAAGGTGCCCACCCTGGGCCAGACCCCCGCAGGATTCAGTCACTGTCCCCCAGGACGCAGGTTTGTGCTGAAGCGATGGTCGGTGAGTGGCCCTGGGTCCCCAGCACCTTGAATACAAGCTCCAGGAGCCGCAGAACAGAGCACGCTCGCCCTCTTGCCACTGTTCCCGTGAGCCCGAGCACGATCAGTGCTTCCTGTCATTGCAGATACCGGCTCTGAGGGGTGGGGCGTCCCGGTCCCTGGTTGGGGGGACGTTTCTGCCAACGTCTTCACCACACTGGAAGCCACGATTACATTCAGCTGTGTCAGGCTTCCCATGCCCATGGCCGAGCACTCAGGGAACCGACTTACTGTACGGCTAGGTAGTCAACCCCAACTCCATGAGGGGCGAGGCTTGCTGATACTCGCTGGGGATGGGACGGAAATGTCTGGAACTGGCAGGTTCACTGGGACACTTCCGTGTCCATGCCAAGTGGTAAACTCTAAGCGGACAATTGCAGACCCGTGGCCCATTAGAGGCAGGGCAACCGCGGGACAAACAAATCAGACCAGCCAAGCTTCGAGCTGGAGTATTGATTTCAGCCGTGGGGCCGGTAGCAGGGACCACTGCTTGGCTGGACAACCTGTCTTCTAACCTTTTAGTAGACGGCAGCTAGATAGCATCGTGAGGGATCATGCTGCTCTGCCCTCTCAGGAAGTAAGTCAGGGCATCTGTCCCCGGGCCAAACATGCAGGGATGCCCTGGGATGGACTCACTTGTGGGTCGCGTCAGGTTGCCCGGCGGGAGCAGCTCTGGCAATGCTGGCCGATCCTACAGCCACCACAGGCCCTATGAGTCCACCGGGGTGGCTGTTTCCAGGGCTGTGTGCCATGCGTAAATACCCAGAGAGCCTTTCCTCGGGTCACGGTGGAGGCCTCTTGCCTGCTTCCTCAGGGCTGTCTCGTTGCCTCTGAGGGGTAAGATGCATCGGTTACATCACACATTACACGTACCCTGCAAGTGTGAAAGATGAAGTACCTGCGTGGGCAACAGGACCTGGCAGATCAATCCCGTCCTCTTCCTTTCCCCACCAGACGGGACTGGGTTCCGGGAGCTGCACGTAGTCTCCCTGAAGACAGAGAATTGGCCAGTGACGCAGTGACCTCCTTGATATCCGTTGTCCGGCCTTCCCGCCCGTGCCCCCTCTTCTCTGAGATTGTAATCCCCAGGAAAAATGTCAGCACAGAAGCCTTTGCCTCAGGCTCTACTTTCTAGGGCAACTCGGCTAAGAATAGACAACAATAATCATACAATTTTAACTATGCAGCCTTGTTCAGAAAAAGGCAGGACAACTTTATAGTGTCCAAAATAAGTGAGAAGTCAAAGCCAGAGTAGTCACGGGAGCTGATGCTGGGTCAGCCCTCAGGGAGCGAGGGACAGAAGACAGATGTGGTGACAGGTTCATGCATAGCTCAGAGAAGAGATGGGGCCATGGGTCTGCATTCGCCAGGGCAATGACCTCCCATTTCAGGGGGGAGCCCGAAGGGCCGCCTCATCCATGAAACAGAACTAGAGAAGTTTTACCCGCCGCTCCCAGAAATGAGCAGGGAAGTTTTCTACCTTCCTGGAGATCAAAATGAAAAGGCTCACGGAAGAAATAGAAACTCTGGGCATATGACATGTGACCATGTGAGGTGTGAATGTCTACTCATTCTTGGTGCGTAGGTCTCAGGCTAAAAAATTACAATAAAAATTGTGTCATGTGATTGGAATCCCTGGTGCCTAGGAAGGAAAAAAATGCATGCATTCCTGTAAGGACACTTCTCCAAACTAGAAGATGAGCTTATAGTGAGAGTTGTTCAAGTAAGAAACAACAGGATTTCCTCCCCAAGAACTAGAGATAAGTGGTAATAAGATCAAAGGCAACACAAATAAAGAATAAACAAAAATTTTAAAGAAGTCATTTAGAAACACGAGAAGTGAAAAATATCACAGAAATTAGAAACTCGAGGGGAGGGCTAGGAACAGATGAGACAGAGAGGGAACAAGTCAGTGAGCTCGAACACAGAGATGGGAGTGTTACCCAGAAAACAGCGTGGAAAGGTTAGAGATTGTTTAAATCATGGGCCATCAAAAGATTGGAAAAATAGAAAGAGATGATCCGACGTAGGTGTTGAGGGGAGAATAAAAGGCAATGCTCAGAGACAATGATGAATTTTCCAGAACTTTCCAGAACATGAGTTTGCTCGGGCCACCAGAACAAAGTGCCAGGGGTTGTGGGGCTCAACCAGCAGGGCTGGCTCTTCCTGAGGCGTCTCTCCTGGGCGTGTGGACACCGTCTCTCCCTGTGTCCTCACGTGTGTGTGTCCTCCTCTCCTCCTCTCATGAGGACACCCGTCCTACTGGATCAGGCCACGCCTTGGCCTCATTTTACCTTAATCACCTCTTTATTAAAGACACTGTCTCCCCATACTGCCACCTCCCGAGGTGCTGGGGGTCAGAGCTTCAGCATCAGGATTTGGGGACATGATCCGGCCCATGACAGAAACAACCAAAGATGAAAAGTATGGAAGCTGCAATCTGAGGCTCGAGCAAAACCGAAACACAGGATCCTCACAAAGAAGAGGAGCCTTGAAGGAGATAGGAGAGAGGATGTGCCCATGTCCGGGGCAGCACTAGCGATCACTGACGCCCGTGAGCAGAGGATGTCGCCGTCACTGTCCAGGAGGAGACCCACTGCTGAGCGAGAACCAATGCCCGCGGAGCTACCCTCCGTGGGGAGCCCGAGTGTCCCTAGACCAACAGACGGAGGGCATCCCCGACTACTCTGGACGCTGCAGCCCCGGGGGAGGAAAGAGGACCAGCAGAGACTGAGATGCAGGAGGCAGCTGTGAGCTGAGTCGAAGCCACGGGGTGTAAAACAGGACTATAGTGGCTCACTGGGGACAGCGAAGGTCAGGTGAGACAAAGAGAAAGGGCTCAGACCTCCATGTGAGGTGTGGGCACTGGGGGAAGCCCCCAAAATGATCGCTGGGTTGTGGGAGGAACTCTGGACTTCTCTCCACAGATACCTGGCGACCCAACACCAAGAGGGCAGGTGACCGGCCTTGGGGTGGCACTAGGCCGCTGACACTCCCAGGGATGGAGACAGGCGGGATTTCTGTGCTGCGGGGGGTGGAGAGCAGGGCCCTCGCCCTGGGCCATGGCACACTGTGGGCTGTTCCTGCCACTCCCAGGCAAGGACCCCAGCGAGCAGCACCCTGCAGGCTAGGCCCAGAGGAGAGCCTCTTCATTTTGCGTGAGAGAGCCCTGCTCTCTGTGTTTCTCTGGGCACAGTGGGATTTGTGGTGGCAGGCCCATGGCAGCCTGGAGCCTCCCAACGCCCTTCTTGTCCCATCCCCAGCACTGTCCCACTGGGGTGGATGACCCAGACCTCCCAGCCAAGCCCCGTTGACCGCATTTTGAAAAAGAGCCACTGCTTTGCCTACCATAAGCCTGGGACACATGCTGGTGACCGGGTCTGCCCTGGGGAGGCCCACCAGGCCTTGGTGGCTCTCCTAGGAAGGCTGGCAGGGAATCCCAGGGCCCAGAGACCAGGGGCGTGGTCTACAAGGGCAGTGTGTGGGATCTGGGTGGAAACGACGCTTTGGCCCTGAGGCTTCTTGTTCTACAGGGAGAGGCAGAGTAGGGCCCGAGAGCTTGGAGGGGATCCCTTCAATCTGGGAGAGCCTGCGTTCAGGCTACCCGTGCCCCGCAGCGCGGTTACAGATGACGTTTCATTTTAACAAACCAACCCTCACAGAGTGGATATGTGCCTTAGAAGTTGTGCACCCAAGTGCGCCTGAGCACACACACGCATGGTGGAAACACACGCAGCTCAAAGGCACATGTGCACACGTGTCCACATATTTCATGTGCACCTGCACACACATGCACGCACACATCTGCGCAGGTGAAAGCATACATTCGTGCACACACACCTATATGCACACACACATGCACAGAGACACACGCGTGCACACGACTACATGCACACACCGCACAGATGCACACACAACGCACACACATGCACACATACCTGCAAGGCACACGCATACACACGCATGCGCGCACACGCACACACCTGCACGCACACACCTGCACAGATGCACGCATACACACGCACGCGCACACGCATACACACATATGCACACACCTGCACACACCTGCACAGATGCACACATACACATGCACGCCCACACACAACCCCACAACCGGAAGGTGGCATCAGTAACAGGAGCCCAAGGGGGCCGCGGGAAGATGTTGCTGCTGAGCCTGGCCTGCTCCGACAAGCTGCTCACAGGCCGCGGCAGGAGGGAAAGTAGGCTAATGATCACGCCATTCCGCTCAGGCCTGGTGGTGGAGGGCTAGCCTGTATTCTTAATAAGAAGCGAAAGAACTTACGTAACCTGTCCTTTCCAGGTGGAAGTGATGTGTTTAGTAATCGGTGAGAAAACACCTGTCCTTTGAAAAAAGCCCGTGATGTGCTCTGAAAACTGATACTTGATTTAATGTCCTGTGACTTTGTTGCCAAAACCTGTTCAATTTGTCACCCAGAGCAGTTCTCATATCTGCTCGTTTCCAAAATGTAGAAACCATTTTTTCCTAATCTGTCAAAAAAAGGTCTTCCAGGTAAAAAGTCTCAGTGAGTTTTGAACCCATTCGTTAAAGATCCGCAAATGCAACTCTTTTGAGCTGGTTTGCAGGACCAGTGCCAGCTCCCAGGAGGACGGGGTCTCAGCACCAGCTTGTGCGCAGCTGGGGGCGGACTCAAACAAGGTCATGACTGGGGAGCACAACAGAGGGTGCCCTCCCCGCGTGGAAGTTACATATTCTCCTGGGGTGGTTTCTTCTGCTGTGGCAGCCACGTCGCGGATGAGCCACGTCAGGGACGAGCCACGTCGTGGACGGAGCTTTGGGTCGCTGGACTCCAGTATGCCAGACCAAGGGGCTGGAAGCAACCGAGCGGATTCATTCCCACCAGCCTCCCTAAAGACTGTTACAATGATTAATCCTAAATTATTTGTAATGCTACATTGAGGGCAAAATGTTTTTTAAGAATAAATGAACACTTTGAAATGTTTATTTTATTTTATCTCATTTTTCTCATTTTCACATATATTTTGTAGTATATTTAATATTTAATATTTTAGTGCAGTGAATCATGTATTTTTAATTAAATTGATTACATATATTTGGGGGAATTTGCTCAGATGCTTTTTACTGATGTGTGGGTGACCAAAAATGTTTAATAGATCACTCATCAAATTAAATTTTTTTTAATTTTAAAGGATTAAAAGCATACATAAAATACTGAGAGGAAAATTGGAAACAGCAGAGAACCAAGTGTGACTGGCCAAGAGTTTCGCGGCCGTGTCCACTGGTTCTCGTGCTGGAGCTCTGGAAGTGGACCCCTGTCTGCAGAGCGGAGGGAGACGGAGGGACACGGCCGCTGTCTCGGGGGCCGGTGGGGGCGCATCACTGGGTGCCATCACTCGTGCCCGGCACACGTGGTAAAGGCTGTTGTCTTGTGGAGGCTGAGCCGTGGGCACCTGCCAGTGTTCAACGGCGTCCAACCTACACACCCGCACTCACCGCTGCCTGATTGTGGACAGGAGCAAGCATGGTGGTGACATGGCCGATGGTGTCCTCCCCAAGCCCCCACGGTGCCTCCTGCCCGTTGTTCTTCCAGAACCTGCTGCTTGCCCACGAGGAGGGAGACCTGTGTCCACTCCGCTTGGACCAGAGCCTTGAGGGAGGTCGTGCAAGTGTGAGTGCACCCAGCAAACACCCCACAGCGCCCCTGCGGCAGACCCGGAGGGGAGTGCCAGGATCCCACGTGTGGGTGATGCGGGGGCCCCACCCACGATGGGCTCACAGTCCCCAGAAGTGCAGAGGGGATAGCAGGTGGTCAAGTCTGAAATTGGGGACGGTCTCCAGGACAGCCTGGGGCTCCATCCCCGGTCCTGTCGCCGAGGACCTCTCCTCACAGCTTCGTCCACCTTGCCCGGGGCACGGCCACGGCGTGGGTCGGTGGCTCTCTGCTGCGTTTGACTTGGAACCCGAGGAACGGCAATCCAGGCCCCGCACCACCCACCGTGGCCATGCCTCTACGCCCCTGGGGGGCAGAATCCTAATCAGCCCAGAGTGGGGACGGGTCCTCATAAGCCCTGGGATTAGCAGCTCTGTGATGTTCTGTGACACTGTCCCGGGACGGGGGGGCCGTCCCCCTCCCCAGCCCCACTGTCCTGCCGGATTGTGCTACGCACGATGACAAACGACACTCACTTTGGGACAAAACTCAGCATTAAAATGTTCAAGGAGAAAAAAAAAATCTCCTGATGGTTTTGACGGGGATGAAGTGACTGATCCTTTCCGGGAGTTTAAACGTCCGTGTGGGGAGGGCTTTGGATTAAAACTCTCGGTCCTGGAAACATAACGCATTGTGCTTCCTGCTGCCTGTCACTTGAAACGAAAGTATTTGGCTTAAGCTTATTTTTCCTCTTTAAGCTGCCGGCACAGACTTTGCCCCGAGAGTGGTTTTACAAAGCAAAGATATTTATTTCCCAAGTCGTGGAAAAGCTGTCCCCCTCCAAGTGACCTGCTTCTGGAGAAGTTAAGTAACGAAGCTCACGTGTGAGCCCACCGGATGGTTCCTGCCTCCAGGCATGACCACAGGATTTGTGCCCGTGTGAGGGTGGCTCTGTGTGGGTCAGTCCCGAGGGCAGGGCCGGGGTCAGCAGTAGCGGGGGCGCTAGAGACCCCCAAGCCACCTCTGGCTGTGCCACATGGGCCTGGGCCGCCGGGGAGCCCCAGTGTCCCTCTCTCTCCGGGGAAGGGCACGTCCACGCCCAGATCTGCCGCGGGCAGCGTGGGGACCCATGGTGTCCGTCACAGGTTATGTGGAGAGCGAGTGAAGCAGGGCACCCCCAGGAGCAAGCCGGTCAGCCAGGCCGGTGAAGGGGTAGGTGACCTGCCTGGGTGTGAGGGCGTCTCCAGGGCCGTGAGCGTGTGACCGCCTTGGCCATCCCGAAGGTGCCCAGAAGGTCCTTGGGAAATGCCCGCGGACGGAGGCAAACAACAATGCAGGGGTGGGGAGGGAGAGAGGCCAGGAGGGGCTGCTCCCTCCTCCACACCCAGCTTAGAAACTCTCCCACCAGGCCTGGCCAGAGACGCTGGCATCCTGGGGAGGGCCCATCTGTGTCACAGCCCGTGGGGGTGTGGGTCCTCTCCACTGTCCTTGTCGCCATCTGCAGATTTCTCATCTCCTTGCAGAGTGGAAACGGCGGTGCTCTACCCATCCCCAGCTGTGTGCCCAGCATCTGGAACGTGCGGGAACCTGTGCCCAGAACATGCCAGAACACCCAGCCGAGTGTCCTGCTCGGTTTCTGCTGACTCAGTGAGTTAGGAGCCTGCTCCGAGGAGGCTGGCACAGGGTCACCAGCCCACCCAGGGCTCGGCGGCCTCGTCTATGCAAGAGTCAATGAAAGAGGTGATATTTAGGGACCCCCCTGGGGCCCACATTCTGAGTCTAATGTTTAAAAGGAATGAGATGAAAGTAAAGGGAGAAGCTGGTCAGGGTTAAAGACATTTTCATGGAAATGGAACACCCTGGCTGGACTCAGGCCCCTCGGCAGCCCTGAAGTTGCAAGGAAGTTTCCAGAATCACGGCATCTGCCTGCCCATTGAGGGAGAAGCTTACCGTGCCTCAGTCACTCCACTCAGAGCTGCCTGCTGTACACTGAACATTGGCCCCCAAAGCCACATGTGTCCCAATCCCTGGAACCATCAGTGTGACCTTGTATGTGGAGAAAGGGCTTTGTGGTCGGGATTAAGTTAAAGATTTTGAGATGGATTATCAGGATGGGCCGTAAGTGCAGTCCTGAGAGAGGCCAGGAGAGAGGTGACGCAGGTGCAGGGTAGGGCCGCGTGACCACAGGGGCAGAGACCGGTGTGACCGGCCACAGGCCGCGGAGGCGGGCAGCGCTGGAAGGGCCTCCAGGTGCTCGCCTTCCTGCCACCATCCTGACTTTGGCCCCGTGAACGGACTCCTGGCCTCCAAACATGACAGGAGGTCACTAGGCATCCAGAAGAAGGTGACCTGCCTGGGACCACACAGCCCAGACAACTAAGCAGGGACTCTGGGTCCACTCACCTCTGCAGGAAGCATTCTGCAGTGCACAGAAGTTTAATTTCCAGAAATTGAAGCTCATTCCAAGTGCCAAAACTTTAAAAATGTTATAATGGACTGTCTGATTCAAAAACGTTCATTTAAGTATGATTTAAGCTTCTTATTTTTCTGAAATGTGTTTTAGGATGTTTTGCATCCTCAAGTACAATTTGACATGCAAACAAAGCTGCACTGCAGGGGTAGGGTCCCGGGAGGGGTGGGAGGTAGGCACACAGCTCTCTGGCAGGAAAAGCCCACAAGCTGGCACATCTCAGCAGAGAAGCACCTCCGTTCCCCTCTGGCAGCAGGGGGGGGGGGCGCGGGGGGGCGCAGTTACCGTCCTGCAGGGGCGGCGGGGGCCAAGGTGGGGAGAAGGCAGCCGTGCCCGCCAGGGAGGGTTTGTCTGGCCTCTCTGGGCAGGGCCAGGCACAGCGGTGGGGGCCCCGGGGTGCAGGGTCACTGGCTGGGTGCTGGGGGTGCAGGCTCTGCGGTGGATCTCTGACGGGTCGCAGGAAATGCTAGATGCATGTGTCCTGTGGTATGTTCTCCCATTCACACTTCACACAGCTTTGGGATACGCATGTGGTTCCTCGCTTGGGGATGTTCTCGGGAGCGATGTCACGGAAGGAGAGGCCCGTTACGTTCTAGGACGCTTGATCGCCTTGACAAATTCTCGAAGAGTGGGCATCACTGGGGGCCTACGATGGTGTTGCCTTTGTTTGTCGTTTTTACTTTTTAACTTTTACTGCCGTGTCACATGCCTGCAGAAAAATGCACAACACACCAGTGCACCGCTCCGGTCTCATCCCACGTGCCGTGGAGGCCCCACTCCACGCGAGGAACAGTGTGGTCAACATCCAGAAGCCGTCCTCCCGTCGCCTGCCAGCCCCGAGCCCCGGGACCCCCCTGACCTGCACATCGCAGCTCATCGCTCACGTGCGTGGACGTCCCAACGGCTCGTTGTATGCTCACACCGGGGACGGTCCTGGGCGCAGCACGAAGCTGCGCTGTGAATCTGTTACTATTTACTGTTCCAGCCTGTGCAACCCAGACCTCAACGATCCACTTCACTACCCGTGGACAGTTGGGTTGTTTCCTGCTTTTGGATATTTCAAATAAAGCTGCCGTGAATGTGCTTGCATATGGCCCTCTCTGTGGGCACACACTGAGGGGCTGCAGGGCCAGGTCACGGGGCTGGTGGACATGTTCACCGTTAGCAAGGCTGCCAGAAGGTTCCCCACCATGGCCGGGCCAGCCTGCACCCCACTAGCATATGGCCGGGTCCTTCTTGCTCTTCATCACCCTCAGTCCAAGGCATTGCAGTCTCCATCATGGGCACGTGCTGGTGTCTTACTGAGTTTGGACTTGCTTCCCTGATGGGACAGGACACTTCGCGCATTTTCATTCACTGACTGCCCACTGGAATACCCTCCTTGGTGATGGGCGCCCGGCGTGTCGCCATGTTTCTGTTGCATTGTCCGGGCCTCCTGTTCTAACGGCGGACTGTCTACCCCTCGTGGGGGGTGTGGGAGGTGTGGGGGGGTGTTGCAGAAACCTCCCTCCACGCTGTAACTTCTCTTTCTTAATGATGTCTTCTAAATAACAAAAGGCCTTAATTCTAAGACAATCCACTGTGTCAGTCTCTGCCGTAGGGTTAGTGGTTGTACATCCTAAGACCGTAAATACATAACCTAATGTCATACTATCCCGAGATCCTAAGTATCGTTTCCTGTGTTCTCTGGTAGGAAATTTTTTTGATCTCTCATTTTTGGCTCTGTGGTCTCCCTGGAATTGGTTTCTGTGGATGCTGTGAAATAAGGGTTTTATCAGTCAGCTGTTGCTGGATAACAAGCCCCCCAATCTAGGAGTTTAAAACACCAGCTGTGCATCCGGCTCATGAGTGTGGGCTTGGCCCGGCTGCTCTGGGCTGTTGTGGCTTCTCGATCTCTGTACCAGCGGCGGGTCACTTGCTTGGGTGACCTGCGACGCCTCCCTTGCATTCTGGGGCGGGCAGGCTGACCAGCAGGGGACACAGGTGTCTGGGCCACATGCCTCTCATCATCCAGGGGCTGCATGGTGGCCGTGATGGGGTTCTCAAGGACAGCAACGTGGCGAGCCCAGGATGCAAACGCTTTCGGGTCTGCACATGTGTCCTGTCAGCTACAGTCCTATTGGCCAAAGTAAATCTCGAGCCAAGGCCAGGGCCTGAAGGCTTGTTATCCAGCAACAGCTGACTGATAAAACCCCTATTTCACAGCATCCACAGAAACCAATTCCAGGGAGACCATGGAGCCAAAAATGAGAGACCAAAAAAGTTTTCTACCAGATAATACAGGAAACGATATTTAGGATCTCAGGATAGTATGACATTAGGTTATGTATTTATATACCCGAGAAACACAGTGACGGGGCACAGAGATGGGGAGGGGGACTCCGTGGCCACGTTTCCAATCCAACACAGTCCATCTGCTGGCCCCACGTTGTCCTTGTTCCCCCACGTGTAAAACACACTCGACCTCCCCAGTACCCAGGTCTCATTTGACTGTAGCCTCAGGTCCATGTCCTGGATCCTCTCCAAGCAAAGAGCCAAGGAGCAAAGAGACAGCATCTGCCCCCAAACCCACACCCGCGGCTCCCTGTGCTTTAGAGGGTCCGATTTCTGTGGGACCTTAAGATGCCCTGAGTCCTTTGGCCTGGCTGAGGGTCTACTTGGCATCGCCTTCAATCTTTCAAAGGGGTTGTGCCCCTCAGTTTGACTAAAGGTCATCAGCTGCATTTTCCACCTTCGAGCCATCCCAGGCGACAGTTCTGCCCGTTGTTTGGCACACACATAACGTAGGCGGTCCGCATCCAGCATCCGTGAAAAATGCCTCCTCGTTTCCCCAGCCTCTGCCAGTCAAAGGATTGGGGTCTTTCTGACAGCGGCATCCCCACGTCTAGGAGGCAATTCTTGTGTCGGTCAGCTTCACGGCATCACACACCACCTCAGAAGGCGGAAGCTGCAGTCACCAAGCGCTCACTGAGCTCCCGCCCCGAGGGCTGAGCCCCCCCCCGGGCGGTGCCCCCCCCCCCGCCGCCCCCCCCCCCCCGAGGGCTGTGTCCCCCCCCCCGAGGGCTGTGCCCCCCCCCCCAAGGGCTGAGCCCCCCCGAGGGCTGTGCCACCCCGAGGGCTGTGCCCCCCACCCCTTCTGCTCCTGCACCTGCTGTCATGCATTTAATGCTGATACATTCTCAGCCCTGCACGAAGTTACAAGTATTGCTTTATGCCATCGATAGTTCTCTAGCTTCGCCCACGGGTCTCTCCTCCTCATTGTCATCACCCTTCCCGGATGGCCCAGTGCCCGTCTTCGATGGCGGCCCTTCCGTGTGAGTAACGCCAAGCTGCACGACAGGAACTCGGTCAGCTGTTTATTTGTGGGGTTGTGGAAATGTCTTCTTTTTACTTTCCTTTTTTTTTTCTCTTTGTCCTTGCTGTTCACGTCTTCGTTTTTATTTTCTTAGGTGACATTTTCTTTTAATATTCCTGCTTGGTGTTTCGGGGCTTGTTCAGTAGCTTTCATCGGTTTTAGGAAATCATCAGCCATTATGTCTTTAAATATTTCTTTGGCTCTTACTCCCTTTCCTCCCCGTCTGGGATGTACAGGACCCCTCCCGTTCTATCACTGATGCCTGTCCCCCGCCTTCTGTAGTTTCCAGTGTCTGTCTGTCCACGCTTCCCTCTGCTATCCTCCAAGCAGTCGTCCACTACAGGAATTAAATTTGGGAAGAGCTATACCATACGATCCACAAAGCCACTGACCAGACCCCAGGTAAGACGCATGCATCGCCCTACATTGAAGGAGAGGACCCAGCCGGGGTGCCCATCACCCTCTGCTCACCTCAGTGGGTGTGAGGACTTCATGGGATGGGGGGTCCCCCGACACACTGAGCTGCCAGTCTGCATAGTGAGTGTTAGTAAAGGTCAGTTTGTTTCTCATGGTTAAAGAGTAAATATAGGGGGAAAAAACTCTGCTATTTTCACACACTGCAGCTTCCTAACCGGCATGCTCACATCGTTGAGAAGGGGTCTTCTACTCCCCGTCACGTCCAGTGGAAGACGGTCTCAGCCTGATACCAAGAGGTGCCCAGGGACGTCGGTCCAGATGAACTAGGAACAAGGTGCCTTCTCTCTGTAACTCTGACGATAGCTTTGGGGAGCATGAGCAGAGCCACGACTCCACTCCGTGGAAACCACACTGGGCACCCAAACCCCAGGCTTTCATGCTGTTTTGAAGACTTCTGGCCTACATCTTATTTTTGCCCTGGGATGTTTTAGGAGACAGCCTGTGTCAGACTGAATTTGAGTCACTTCTGGGCTTATTTAAAATTTGATGTTCTTGGTGCAATGTTCTCAGCTAATCGCTGTCTGGTCTGGGAAGAGCTGAAGCATCTCTCTCATCTGAGTCAGCTTCAGACTTGCCCCCAGCCGCCTGGAGGAGCGGCCTGCGGCCAGCTCGCCTTCGCACACAGACACGCACCACCGTCTCTAGGCTGCTCCCAACACAAACACCTCTGGGGTGCGGGCTCTCCCTCACGCACGGTCATTCCAGCTTCAGGCTGCTCTCAGCTCCCGGTCTTCTCCTCCCCGGGGTCCAATCAAGAGCCTGCACATCCCCTGTCCCCAACACAGTCACAACCTCAAGCCACTGCAGAGAGAAGAGCAGCGAGGCCAGGGGACAGACAGGGGCTCAGAGAAGCAGGGGGAGGGCCCCCAGGGGCTAAGAAAGAGAGCAGATTACACGGAAGGAGCGTAGAAGGAAGGACATGACAGAGAGCAGAAATCATGAGAGAGAACAGATGTGTAACAAAGAAAACATCAACAAGCTGAAACTTGGTTCTGGTAAATGATCAATAAAATTGACAAAGGAAAAGAGGATACTATCACAAATCAATGACTGCTCTCAGGAGCGGAAGCAGGGGCCCCTGCAGACCCCACATGTTAGACCTAACCATTAGCAAAGTCAGGACGTGCAAAATGGACAAGATCCTTGAAAAACGGGACCTCCCAAAACTGACACAAGCAGATATAAAACTCTGAAATGTCCTGTGTCTTGCAGAAATTGAGCCTGTAATCAGACACCTTCCCACAAAGAAAAGTGCAGGCCCCGAGGGGTCACTGGTGAGCTTTCCTTTAAGGAAAAACGAATATCCTCTTGCTCTTGCTTCTGAAAAACAAACAAGGAGACACACGCAACTCACCAAAACCCACGGGCCCGTGCTCCCCGTGAACATCACACAAAATCCTAACACAGTTCTAGCAAGTTGAATTCAGTGACTGAGAGGAGCTATGCCAGGAATGCTTATTGTTTGAACATTCAAAATCAATCAACGTGATTGACAGAACGGAGGAGAAAACCCATAGGATCAACCCAATAGGTGCAGGGAAAAAAAATGATAAAGTTCAGCTTGTTTGTGATTTTTTTAAAGAACTACTTGCAAACTGGAAGTGGAAGGTCCCAATCTGATAAAGCCGTTTGCAGAAACCTTGCAGGTGAGGTCATGCCTGATGGAGAAGGACCATTAAGCATCACACAGGCACTGGAACGGGGAGATAGAAACACTTTCAGTCCATGGCACTGTGGCATCCAGTGTCCGTGTGGACATAAGGAACCGTGGTCTTTGTGTTACGGCACACACGGACTGACTCAAAATGGGTCACAGACCAAGATGGGGGGAGGGACGCACATGCAATCGAGCTTCTGGAGGAAGCCACAGAAGAATGTCTTCTGACCTTGGCGTTGGTGAGGACTTCTTGGGCAGAATGATAAAGTACAAACTGTAAAATAAAAATATCGGTAAATTAGACTTCATTGAAATTGAACACTTCTGCTCATCAAAAGACACCATTCAGAAAATGAAAACGCAAACTGAAGTCCGGTGAAAATATCTGTGATCCGTGGGACAAGGGACTTCTCCCCAGAACATATAGAGAACAGGAAGCGATAAGAAGAACAAACACCCCAGCCACGACTTGGCAAAGACGTGAGCCGACACTGCACAGAGGACGGTGTCCACGTGGCCGGTAAGCATGTGGAACTGCACACAGCATTGTTGCTGGGCAGAGATGAGATGCCACCGCGCACCCACCGGGATGTCTGTGATGAAAAGCACAACAGCACCAAGCGTCGGCAAGGATGCAGAGCCGCAGGGACGCTTGTCCATGGCCCGTGGGAGGGTCAGCGGCACGACCACCCTGGAAAACGTTCTCATGGTTCTAGCAAGGCTGAGCATGCGTCCACCCCAGGGCCCAGCGACTCTCCTTCTGGGCGTGTACCCAGAAGCGACGGGTGCCTCTGTCCACGAAAGACTGGGACAGGGATGAGCACAGCAACCTCGCCCACGACACCCCTGAACTGGAAACGGTCAGCAAGCGGAGAATGGACACAACTCGTGGGCCACCTGGGGTGGGAGCAGCCCGCCGTGGAAGTTAGGTTGGATTCCAGTCAACTGGAAGTTCCGGAAAGGCCAAGCGAACGTGCGGTAATCGGAATCAGATAGACGACGCGTGCAGGGTGGAGGCGGGGCTGCCGCCTGGGAGGAGGCAGGGGAGGGCCGCCGAGTCCTGCCGCGGGGGTGGTCACATGAGCGGGTACAGGCAGAAAACTGATTGTGCTAAGATTTGTGCATCTTACTCTGTGTAAATTAATTTAAAAAAAATTAATTAAAAACCAAACAAACCAAGAACCTTTCAAAATACAACCTGACATTGCTCGTGAATCTGTGGGCGTGAGAGATGCGGCAGGGTCAAGGCTTCGGCAGCAGCGGCCGGTGAGTGACAGTCCCAGGGACGCCTGCAGGCCGCTGGGGGACGCCCACCACCCCAGCCCTGGGAACGACACCAGGCCCAAGTCGAGTGAGCGGAAGACGGCGACTTTCTTCTAAGCGCATTTTATAGAGGATCTTTACATCGACGTGTTTGCTGTCTGCCCCCCTTTGGCTCTACCGAGGTGTCGTCGTCGTATAATACACCACATGTCTTCAAGGACACGGCTTGTTGAGTTCTGACACGCATGTGAAAACATGTCCACAGCCCAGACAATGAGCCACGCCACCGCCCACAAAGCCCCAGCCGCCGGGCCGTCCCTCCACCTCCCTGCACGCACGGGCCAGCACTGGTTCCCGTGTCGACGGGCTGGTCTGCGTTTCCTGGGACTTTATCCACATGGTCAGGCTGCACACGCCCGCTGGGTCTGGCCCCTCCCTCGGCACGCTGTTTCGAGCGTTGTCCGTGGGCTGCATCCCTGCCCTCACCCCTGCCCACTGCCGGGCAGCATTTCAGCCACGGACACATTGCAAGCTGTGTATCCACTCACTCGTCGATGAACGTCGGGTGGTTTTCGGTTTGGGGCTACTATGAATAAGGGTGCTGAAAATATTCTTGAATGCGTCTTTCTGTGGGAAGACGCTTTAACCGAGAGGGGGTGGGGGCAGCGCTGGTCCCAGGCTGGGTGCATGCTTAACTTCCCAGGAAATGCCAACGTGTTTTCCAAAGTGGCTGCTTTGTTTCCATTCCAACCGGCATCATGCTCAGCTCCCACTTCTCCGCATCCTCGCCCTCCCTGGACGTGGTCGGTCTCTAACGTGACCGTTCTAGTGTGTCACAGGGCCACATCCTGCTCTCCCCTAACCACTAACGAAGTCGAGGACTGCCACTGACGATCTCATTCCCAGCCTCTGCTGGGTGGGCTGCTCTGGGGAAGCGTGACTGGAGAAATTTGCTCGGGGAGGAGCTGAGCCTTGTGGGCGGGCGGCCTGACGCACTGCTCTGAGCATCTCAGAGCTCCAGCTAGAGCCCCGGGCTCTCTGCACCCACGGGCAAAAGGAGGATGCAGGGAAGCGTTTCTGGGTGGGAGTTTCATGGGCTTGTCACCACCTCACTGGTACCCCATCACTCTGGGGGTGCACGGCCAGCCTGGGAGGGGACCCTGGGGAGGAGCTCTGCACATGCACGGCACTGGAGGTGGGCTGGGGTGGCCACGGAGACCCTCGTGCTCTCCCAGGTCCCTGGGGAAGGGGCGAGGAGGTTCCACATTAGGGGACACCGAGAACCAGGCCAGTCGGGGAGTCTTCAGCACAGTGCTAACGAAACCACACCACGTCTGGTGGAGAGGGGGGCGTGAAGTGGGCCTGGCGGACAGGACGGCACAAACACCACAGTGTCTGAAATGGCCCCAGTTTGAGGAGCAAAATACACCATTTTGTCTCCCAAAATTTGTTCTTTCCCCTAATCAGGATTTTTTCCTCCTTATAGAGCCACAAACCATGGCGTAGCTCTGAAATCAAATCTTTGATGTCCACTTGGGAGGCAAAAGATGACGTTAGTGATTCAGGTGCCCTGCTCTGTGGGTTCTAAGCTGGATGGTCTCCCGTGTGAGCCTCCGGAGATCTGGGTGGACTCCCCACGTCTGACAGCAGGGGGCAGCATGGAGGCAGTTGTGCGAGGACCTTGGGGACAGCGGAGTGGGACAGGGCGGGCCGCAACGTCCCCCATAGAGACATCTCCCCAAAGCCCGGCCACCAGAAACCACACGTGGGGCGCTCACTGCCAGATTCCTCCATGAACGTCCAGAAAATGAACCAGTGGCCAGGCTTCGGAGGCCCGCAGCGTTCCGCAGGCCTGACGGGAACGAGGGCTCTTCCGGGCCCTGTAGCACCTCGATGTTTTATTCACTTGTGTCTTACATATTTCATGGGCTCTCCTCCCCCAGAGGCTTCGGAGGAAACGCACGGCGTGTCCTTGTCAGCTGCCTGGACCTCCTTCAGAGCGGGACGTGGTGGCCTCCACTCAGGTCAGAATGACCCGTCCTGTCAGGCAGAAGCTCGTTGTAAGGCTTTTCCATTTTTAAAGCATTGCCTGAGAATGAAGTTAAATGAGTGCTCGCCCAGTTGGCAGGAGAGCCCAGAGAGATGTGCCGTCGGGGCACGTGTGGGGTGCTGACCCCTCTGCGCGGGCTCCCAGGATGCCCAGGGTGAGGAGGGCACGCCTCCCTGCAGGCCTGTAGCGAGGATCCCGGCCTGTGCCTGCCCAGCAGGCCCAGCCAACAGCAGGGGCATCTGCCCGCATCAGGCTCACGGGCCACCTTGCCGCACATCTGGCTCCATGGTGTCCAGAGCCTCCGGTCCCTGTGCGCCTGGTGGGCATCTGCCAGGGGGGCTGAAGTGCCCCAAGCCCTGTGGCTGACCAGGACAGCCACGGACCTCCTCCTTGTCCTCGGGAGGGGACCACCTGCCCCGTCCGCTTGTGCCCCGAAGTTTCTGGGCCAGATCTCCAAGAGCTGATGAGGCACACTGATGCTGCTACAGTGTCTCAGCGGACGGGGCCAGGGCGGAGAGCCGCAGAGCTGCCGGAAGGACACATCAGGTTGTGTGCACGGGCACACAGACACACGAGCCAGGCACACGCACGTGCATGCACGCACACAGACACACACGTGCACACATGCAATGCACACACACGTATACATGTGCACACATGCAGACACAGTACCCACGCACACACGTGCACACATATGTAGACACATGTGCACACGCCCACATGCATACAGACACGCATGCACTCTCACGGATGAAAGGGAGCACTTCACGAGAAGGGAAAATGACCCCAGAGCCAAGGGGGGATCAAGGAAGGAGTGGAGCAAGAGCGAAATGGTAAATAAATAAATAGAAGCAAATACTATTGTAGAAATAATGATAACAATGACTCCCAGGGTTTAAAATGTATGTAGAGGTGCATGGGTGGCTCAGTCGTTAAGCGGTCTGCCTTCGACTCAGATCCTGATCCCGGGGTCCTGGGATCGAGTCCCACACTGGGCTCCCTGCTCAGCGGGGAGTCTGCTTCTCCCTCTCCCTCTGCCTGCTGCTTGCTCTCTGTCTCTCTCTCTCTCACTGTCAAATAAATAAATAAATAAATAAATAAATAAAATCTTTAAAAAGTACAAATAAAGAAATGTATGTAGAATTCTAAAATAGAAGAACAGTAATGCAAAGGGTGGGGTAGAACAGCACCAGGGCTTTCTGCATGCGTGTCAGCTAAGAGGTGTCAGGACTAATTTACACCAGAGTCCAACGAGCCAAAGACACATCGCAACCCCGAGGTGCCTACTGAAGGCAGCAAAGTAATTTATAACTGGCAAGTGAATCAAGAATGAACATGGAATAGAGACAAAACCGGTCTGAACAGAGGCAAGAGAAGAGAAGGAGCAGGGAGCAGGTAAAGGGTCCATCTCAACCTAGATAATTAGACCAAATGCAAAAGAACCTAATATTTCAGCTAATAGGTGAAGCTTGTTAGACTGGGTGCAGTGGGGACCCTAACACAAGGACACGAGAAGATAAACATAAGAGGAGGGGGACCAGGTGCACATGTGGGGTGGAGGGACAGGGAGAGGGGCAGGCGCACACACAGGGGGAGGGGAGCAGGTGCACCCGCCCAGAGGAAGTCCGTGTGGTCTGTGGACATGTGAACTCGTTGTGAGGCAGGAGGCTCGAGACACCAGGGGTGTCCTGGCGGTAAGATGTCCCCAGAGGCAGGTGTGCTTCTCATCTGCACTCCGCTAACTCTTCCAGATCAAGAAAGCAGAGTCAAGGGCAGAAACAACTCACAGTTGCGGCAGAATACTGGAACCATCCCACCTCCTACCCCGTAGCCCATCAGGCAGAGAGAACCTCGAGGACAGAGGGCTTACGTGAAATGACCACCTCGTGGACACGCCAAGTGCTGCCCACCGCCCCTCACAGTGTGGACACAGCCAGACCCCGCAAAATGATGCAGCACGAAGTCCGCTAACAAGCTGTCCGAGAGGATCTCCCAGGGTTCCTGCACTCGTGGGACCCCTGACTGCAGGTGTGACTTTAAAATCATTGTCAGCGTTGGGTAACCACTTTTAATTTTAGATTTTTGCACCCTCGTTCACGAGTATCATTGGCCAATGGTTTTCTTTTGCTGTTGAACGTATCCCGTATGTGATAAAATGTCTTTCCCAGGGGCTTCATCTGGGTTTTATTTATGTGCGGCCATGAATGTGCCAGATGCTGAGAACAGAAGCACAGCTGTGGGAGGGCCGTGTGAGCGCTGGGGTCTCTGCTCTCTCTTCATCTGTAGGTCAGAGCCAGAGCAGGGCAGCCGGCTGGGCGGAGAGAGGGGCCCTGCAGGTCAGGCAGAGCCATGGAGGTGGAGGATGAGGACCTCAGGATAACCACACCCAGAAGGAAGGCCGGCCTCCCCACCCCGGGGAAGCAGAACCAGAAGTACGAGCGGGCTGGGGCCTGAGCTGTGCAGGGCCGATTCCACCACCCCAGCACCCAGCACACATGGCCGGAGATCTGACCGTGGAAGGAACTGGAGCGGGCCCACGGTGGTCCCTGGGTCTCTGTGAGGCCACCAAGCAGAGACATGGGCAGGAAGGCACCAAGGGAGAACAAGGGGAGGCGTCTTCGTCCAAATGCGTCATTTGTGTGAAGACAGCTGATTCTGGGTCTTCCTCCGATCTGAGCAGCTGACCCCTCCTCTCTCCCGGACGCATCTTCATCCTGGTGCTCTGGACTCCTCATGCCTGCTGCCTCCTGTGTGGCCTCAGACCCCTCCCCTCTCCTGGCTGCTGCCATGCTCCTTGGCGCGTCAGTCCACAGCTCTGAGCATGGCAAACAGCCCACGCTCATCGTGGCCCCAGGAGACCTTGCCCTTTGGTCCTCGGTGCAGCCACCCTCCCCCACACCCCATCTCTCACTCCTGAACCTAAGCCATCAAATATCTGGTTGCCTCCACCCTCACAGCTTCCCCATGCCCTGTCCTCCCCAACGCCTTCCCCTGCACCCCCTCTGAGCCCCCGTCACGGTTTCCAGATTATTCCCAGAGCCTCCTAAGTGGTTGCCCTCTTTCCCTGGCCACCACCCCACCCTGCAGTCTGTCTCTAACACAGTCGCCAGAAAGACTCTTCTGAGAATTTAAGTCAGACGACGCCCTTCTGCCCAAATCCTCGCCCTCCCATTCTCTGAGTCGAAGCCTCCGTCCTCCCCGTGGCCACAGACACCCTCCCCTGCTCCAGCCACGATGGCCTGATGGGCTGCTCCCTGCTTACACTGTGTCAGCCCCACGTAGGGAGACCCAGGCCGCACTGGCCTGTCCTGCTGTCTTGCCCACAGAGCCCTTGGCATGCGAAGGTCTACTCTCCAGTTGAGCCCGGGCCGGCTTTCTTGCTGCTTCCCCAGCATGGGCAGCCCCAGCCCCTGGAGCAGCTGGCGTTCCAGCTGACTAGAGTGAAGGACTGAACCGAGCCTGCCTGCTGGCCACCCTCCTGGGCCTCCTGAACCCTGGCCCTGGCCCTGGCCCTGGCCCTGACCCTGAACCCTGGACCTGACCCTGGCCCTGACCCTGAACCCTGACCCTGGCCCTGACCCTGACCCTGGCCCTGAATACCACACCCCCACAGTGCAGGGCACAACTTCCTGTCCCCCACCTGTCCTCAGCCTGCCAGGCTGGGCCTGGGCTGGAGGAGGTGCATTCACCCTTTGGTGGCTTCTGTGAGGGGGGTAATCCTGGTCCCAGAAAGGTGGACTCTGTGGCCAGGGCATCAGGGTGAGAGTGGGGGTGGTGTCGGCAAGACAACTCGGTGCCAGGGGTGACCTTGCCGGGCCTTCCCAGAGAAGCCAGGGGTGAAGACCCTTGGGCTGCATGCTACATGATGAAGAAGCACTGACCAAGCAGGACCCCAGGCTGGAGGGGGTGGCTGTCCCACCCCAGCAGGTAGCCCAGAGCTGAGGAGGCAGAAGACCCCCCTAAGGACTAGAAGCTTGGGCTGTACCCCCAGAACTAGAGCCCCTCCACCAGCCCCCAGCTGTCCTCATGGGCCTTTTCCTGCTCAAGGCTCCCGAAGGCTGCCTTTAGCATGGCCTCCCCGCCCCAGAGCCCACTTCTCAGAGGTCTGTGCATTCCCAGGGTACATTCCCAGGGCGCTCACACAGGGTGACGGGGGTGGGGACCCTCCTGTGGCCCGGTGCCACCCTAGCTGTGCTGGGGTGTGATTATTTGATCAAGCCATGCGGACACACCAAGCTGCATTTGCAGCCAGGAGGAAGACAGGTGGAAGGAGAGAACGAGCGTTCGTCGTGGCAGAAATCCGCACTGCATTCTGCAGAAAGAGCAGATGCAGGCTCCTGGGGGCTTCAGTGGGAGCGGGATGGTGGGCTTCCTTCCGAATTCCGGAAAGGACTGCAGCCTCTGGAGGTCGGGAGGGCCCTGTGAGAACTGGGCAGGTGTCCCCACTGCCGCCCGTCCCAGGGCGGCCTTGGTCACCGCTGCAGGAGCGGGGGCACTGGCTCTGCTGCTGACTCCGAACCAAAGCGCATGGAGCCCTGAGGCCCACAGCAGGTGCGGTTGGGCTCTCGGCTGCCCTGTCACCCCTCCTGCTCCGTGCAGCAGATAGCGAACCCGAGAGCCCCAGATGCCCCGTACCGGGCTGGGTGACCAGGGCCACTGCTCAGCCTCGTGAGCCTCACCTCCCCCATGTGACCTGTGGGTGGAGAGCCCCTGTGGGAAAGGCCACTCAGGCTCCCCAGCAGCCGCTCCCTCTCGAGGGCAGCGAATGCCCCTCCCCCCTGTCTCACAAAGGGAAAGTGGGGGTGGGACAAGGACATTTTCTAGGAAGACAATCTCTGCTGCTCCTACTGAAGAGTCCCCATCCTATACAGAATACCCAAACATCTTAGCAATATCTTCAAAGCCCGGCTGTGCTGGCCGTGAATAAGGGAAGCTGTAGAGAGAGAGGTCACTGGGGTCAGTGAGCCCTTGTGACCGGGAGCTCCAGCAGGGAAAACTTCGGCCAGGGAGGGGAGCCCAAAGTCTGGGAGACCAGAGACCCCACAAAACACGGGGTCCCCCACGGAACCACACACTCAGGGGGAAAACCCGACCCTCAGGAGGATCTATTGGAACAAGAAAAAAATAAAATAAAAGAATAAAAGGGAAAAAGAGGTCTGCCCTGGAAACTGTCCATGTGAAGCCCAGCGCCCATGAGTGCCAGCCAGCAGCCACATTCCCTCATGGAGAACCAAGAAACCCAAGACAAAAACATGGTTCAACATGGCCCTGGTTGGTGGGAACTAGATTAATATGCTTGAGGAAATCGGAGAAGGTGTTGAAAATAGATGGACAGCAGATGATCAAAACAGAGGAGGCAGATGTGAAAAAATATGGAGAAATAAAAAAGGATAAATGAAGTAGTTAACTCAGTGGACAATTAAGCAGCAAATTAGATGCTGTTGTATATGAAATCAGTGAGCTGGAGGACATCCTTGGAGAAGTCACCAGGTGCAGTACAGAGAAACACAGGATGGGATGCAGTTTCTCTTTAGTGGCTACCACTGACGCGGAGCCTAATCGGGGCTCCAGACGAACGAAGGACATAAACGTGCCACAAAGGTGGCAGCTATATGGACAGTGAATAAAAAAGACCCTGTTTGCCAGACTCTAATGGGTTGATGGATCTTGGCAGCGTGAACACGAAGGTGTGTCCAGATACAGCACGCCCGCACTGGACAACTTCCAAGACAAAGAGAAATTATACACGCAGCTAGAGAGAAAAAGAAAGAGTCACTCAATTAAACTAACATCTTGACAGCAACAGTGGAAGCCGTGAGACAGTAATATTTTCAAAAGCCTGAGCGAAAAGAGCTCAACCAAGAATTGTTCATCCCATGCACTTATCTTTCAGGAGTGAGGGTAAAACAGAAACATTTGTAGTTAACAAAAACTGAGGCTTCCATCTCTAGCCATGGTTGAATAACAGGGTCCAGATTTACTCTCCCACCTTAAATAACTAAATAAACAAATATCTGGACAAAATGTGAAAATCTGTTCCTCTGACATTGGTCAGGAGGCAGGACTGGGTGATCTCTGGGACGTAGGAAACTACGGAGCTCCCTTCCTGCCTTGTGAGTCGGGGGCTGAGTCAGGAGCTTGGGGAGGCCAAAGCAACTGGAATTGGCAGAGCACCAGGAAGGAGGGTGCTGTGGAGATGAGGGGCTGCTGGGAGTGTCCCGGGGTCCGGGACTGAGCGCTGGCCTCCGCATACCTGTGCAGAAGCTACCTGTGCCCAGGAAAGAGCCGCCAGGAGGGAGGAGGAAGACACCTGGGAACTCACGTGGGTCTGGGATCGTTCATGGTCCACAAGCCAGAGTGGGAAGACCTCCTAGTTCACCGGGCATCAGTGGGACCTTCAGAAGCTCCCCTCAGGAACAGGGCCAAATTTGCCCCAAATGAGAGGACCCACAATGTCTGGTATTCAACAGAAAATTATCACAAAGGAAGGAAGCAGGAAAACATGATCTTTACCGGGATCAAAAGGAATCAATGAAAACAGAACCAGGCAAGACACAGATGACCTAGTATACGAGGTCATTAAACCGGTTGTTACAACCAGAATCCAGATGTTCAGGAAGGCAGAGGGATGCCTGAGCATGAAGCTCTGTGAACAGTTCGAAGACGAGAACACACTGGCCACCTGGGAGATCAGAAAAACCCACCTAATTGTCTGGAAGAGTTGTTTGAATTAACGTGAGACCGTGGCCACGTTCCTCCCTTCCATAGCAGCACATAGAGCAGTGGTCGCATGGAAGTGGGGTCATGTCCACCACAGCCCACCCGGTGCTTATTTGTCCCCGTCAGTATGTAACGGTACTTTAATTATACAAAGCTGGGGGAAAGAGGGACACTAACCTCACTCACAGAAAAGTATTCACTTTTCAGAGGGGTAAATCCCAAGCTCTGTGACACAGAAGTTGCCAGTTGAGAGCAAGAAGGCGAGCAACCCAGGAACTCTGCACGAGATGCTGTCGAGAGCACAGAGCTTAGAGGCAGGAAGTCAAGGGAGGCTCCATGGAGGAAGCAGAGCGTTCATGTGGGGGTTGTACATACATGTGTGGCTGTGGTGCGGCCCAATGATGGAATCACAAGTCCACCGTCACAGCGGGAGTTTTATGCATCTTCCCTAGCAACAAGCCAACAACAATAGCCAAAAATTAAAAGGATATAAAAGAATGAGCTGGGTCTATTTGGAGAAACCTCTGCGCTGTGTGATTTGCCCGGTGTGTCGCGATGCAGAGCAGTTATTACAGAGCGTGGTGTCCGCGATGTTTCAAGTTCGTAGGAGAGCACAGACTCCCGTGGCCTCTGAAAGACCACTCGCGGTGCAGCCGTGGGGACGGAACCGCCGCTGGCGAGGGCGGCATGGAGAGAAACGTGCAGCCCCAGCTGCGTTGCGTTCGTTGTGTTTAAGTTTCGTCGGACACACACGTGAGCTTGGTACCAATTTAAAAGGAAAAACAGGAAGGAGGAGGAAGGGAGAAACGAGCCATCGATTTAGGAATCTGGTTAGCTTTCCCTGCAGAAGGTGCCCGTTGGCTTCCCCGTTGCCATGTGAGATGGAATCAGTGACGGAACGAGGACCCGCGAGCCCATGTTCCAGGGGAGGGAAGAGACGGCACTTGGACTTGGATCCCTTTATTACGAGAGCTGACCCGAGTGCCAGACACAGCAGACCTTGTAGGGAGCCGCTAGTGGGGACGCTGTGCCCTTCCTTACAGACGTCCTCACCCCTGAGCGGCCTCTGCGCCCAGGTCAGCCTCGCCCGTCACCAGGGGCTAAGGCCGGGCCGCGGGGAGGGTGGTGCGGGTCACCGGGGGCTCCGGCTCTGTTGAACTGAAGCGGGACCGGCCCCGTTCCTGCAGCGCCCACCCTCAGTCAGA
The DNA here is from genome assembly GCF_011800145.1 of Mirounga leonina. Taxonomy (NCBI): domain Eukaryota; kingdom Metazoa; phylum Chordata; class Mammalia; order Carnivora; family Phocidae; genus Mirounga; species Mirounga leonina. The sequence continues at coordinate 1,108,728 of NW_023270699.1, forward strand.
GCTGTGCTGGATGCAAGGACACAGACCCCGCCCCATCTCAGTTTAGAAGGAGGGGATCATCTTTGTCACTGGATAGCTCTCAGAGGGTCACCCCCTCCCTCCCCAGAGCCAGCCACCCCACTATCATGGGAAAATATAACAAGTGAGCCAAAGAACACGCAGACCCTGGGAAGCCCCCCACTGGGTTTGCTCTGCTCCTCGTCAGAGTCCCTGTTCGGGGGTCCCTCGCTGTATAACACAGGACCCCATAACTTAGGGACTTACCCGGGGGGTCGGTTTTGCACACCATCTCTCGAGGCTTCGATAGGCAAGAAGGTCCACTTCCTTTTTTTTTTTTTTTAAGATTTTATTTATTTATTTCAGAGAGAGAGCGAGAAAGAGAGAGCTGGGGAAGGGGGAGGGACAAAGGGAGGAGCAGACTCCCCACTGAGCAGGGACCCCCCCCCCAACGTGGGGCTTGATCCCAGGACCCCGAGATCATGACCTGAGCTGAAGGCAGACACTTCACCGACTGAACCACCCAGGCTCCCCAAGAACGTCCACTTCTAAGGTGACATCTGTCTTGTTTGCCTGGTGTCCCTCCTGGGCGCCCTCCCCACACGGAGGCTCACCCTCCAGGCCTCTCGGGGCGGGTCCGTGTTCTAGCAGTGTGGGCCACCTGGCTTTCCAGAATGTCTGGCAGGAGGACCTCCCACCTAACACCCAGGTTCTCCATGTTTGGCAGGAGCCAAGAGACATGCGTGGAGCAGAATTTCTCCAATTCTTGTTGAGCTGATTTCAGGAAGAGCTTTCCGATTCCGAGCAGTCCCCTGTGGGACAAGGCCACAGCTGCCCTTCCTTGGCCATAGAAAGGTGCAAATCACTCCCTGGTCCTGGGGGAGGGGGGGGGTGCAGCTGGAGGGGTCCCGAGCCAGCAGCCTCGGAACAGAGCCGGAAGGCAGGTGCCCAGCCTCCCCCAGGCTTCTTGGTGGCAGGGGTGCCGGAGGGGGTGAGCAGGGGTACACCTGCACCAAAGCTCCTGCAGAGAGCTTCCCAGGAGATAGCCAAGCGAGGCCCCAGAGGGCGGACCAGGGCCGGCAGGCTCGCCGTCCTGCTGGGGGGGCGGGGTGTTCTCTGACACAGGCCTACGCTGACGGGCGCCGAGCCTGCCCTACGGCCCTGATTCTCGGGCAGCCTGGACAGCAGGAGCACAAGGCTTTTACCGCTGCCCGTGGCCGGTGCTGGCCCAGGGGGAAGACAGTCGTCCTGGAGAGCTGTGAGGGCAGCAAACATTTCTGCATTTACGCACATACAGAATGCTTTACTTCTGACACTTCTGACCCCACACATCTGGGTTCTCTCTGGCCCAACTGGGTGTCCTACAATTTGTCTGTGACGCCATCGACCCAGAAGCCGCGTCAGAGCCCCCAGACCTCGGTGAGGCTGTCCTGCCCCCACCTCAGATGCCGTCACAATCCTGTTGTCAACCGTGCTTCCGACCACCGGCTACAAATCTGGGTTCCCACGATCCCTCCTCGGGTCCGACGAATTTGCTAGAGCGACTCACAGATCTCAAGGAAACACGTTTACGGGTTCGTTATATAATAAAGGACATGATAAAGGGTGCAGATGAACAGCCAGATGGAGAGGCGTATGGGGCGGGCCCGGGAGGGTCCCGAGCACAGGAGCTTCTGTCCGTGGAGTTGCGTGCGTCACCCTCTCCATGTGGACGTGTGCACCCACCTGGGAGCTCTCCAGACCCCGTCCTGCTGGGATTTACGGGGGGTCCTCACGGAGGCCTGCGATGGCTCATTGACCCATTCCCAGCCCCTCCCCCTCCCTGGAGAACTGGGCGGGGGGCAGGGTGGCCTGAAAGTTCCGAGCTTCCAGTCACCGCTGCTCTTTCTGGGGACCAGGCCCACCCAGGAGCCCCCCCGAGTCACCTCATTAGGACAGAAGATGCTCCGAGTGCCCTTGTCACGTGGGGAATGAGGAGGGCCCCAGGAGCGCCGTGCCGGCTGCGGGGCCAGAGACCGGTACGGACGTTCCCCGTGATCTCACACCAGGCCAGCACTAGGCCTGATTCCCAAGAAGTCACCTCTCATGTGAGGCCTGGGCCTGACCCCTGGGGGACACAAGGGGTGTCTCACGGCCCCGGGGAGGCTAACCAGCCCCGTCAGGGGGCACAGAGGGGCCTGTCCCTCAGCCCTGCTGCCCTGGTCCCAATAAAACGACTCTGCCGTCCACAACCCATGAAAACCAGGGCACTTCCTCCTCACCTCAGAGCTGCCCCTCCGTCTGCAACGTCCGTGGGCCCAGCAGCCCCCAGGACTCCACCAGGCCCCCGTGGCCCCTGGATCTGTCACCGGGGCGGTAACAGCCGAGCTCTGCAGTCCGCTTAGGTGGGAAGCGCCTCCTGGGTGGGGACGGAGCTGGGTCCCCAGGGGCGGGGCTGTGTTCCTGCACGCAACAAGAGGACAGTAACAGGGGACAAGAGACGTAAAGACGTGGTCACTTGGGCCAACTTCCATCTGCCAGTAACCGAAGGACAATCCCCGAGGCAATCAGCTAATGGGGTGACGACCCTAACACAGCGTGGGCGCCAGGGCGCCATGGAAGCTCTGTGTCTGAAATATCAATCAGCCACCAGAGACGTGTGGCCGATGGCAGAGGAACCAGCAACGGCCCCAGAGCCCCACCCACAGGGCCCGGCCACGGGGCTGCCTGGACAGATGGGCGGACAGCCGGGTTCTCTCAGGACGCACCAAGATGGGGGTCGCAGGAAGTCCCCACTTGTGTTGCCTGCTGCAAGCCTGGGAGTGACAGACAACCCCACTTCCCTCCCTCCCTGGGGCCTCTCCAGGGACGCCCCCCACCCCCGCCTTTGCCCCCATCCCAGCTGCACGGGCCAGAGACACGCAGGTAGACCAGGGGCCCTCAGCACAACCATGCAAATCCAGGGGCCCGGCCTGGGCAGGGAAGGCCCCTGCCCTCCATGCCCGGGGCCTGGGGTGACCAGGATTCGCTCCCACCTCCAAACACACCCAGGGAAACGTCAAGGTCCTGGCTCGGCCGTCCCTCAGCCGTCCCTCAGTTTGCCCCCTGCAGAGCTCAGCTGGGCCCCAGTGGACGCCCCAGAACCCCGCTGTGGGCTCCAGGCCCAAAGGGGCTGCACCCAGGGTCTTCTGTCGGGGGTGGGGCAGGTGCAGGGGGCCTGTAAGCAAGGGTACCACCCAGGGACTTGTTCGGGAGGGGCCATGCATACCTCGTTCCCTGTGGAGAGTCCCTCCTGCAGGGCATACCCAAAACAGGACCCCTCCGCGGGTCTGTCTACTGGAGTGGCTGTTGGACCCCATCTGCATGGGGGTTCCCCGGGGTGTTCTCATGCTGGTGGGGGACGTGGGGGTGTCTGCCTGCCTCGGGGGGATATTGAGGTCAGAAGACGGGCTCTGGTCCAGGCAGGTATGTCTGAGTGACCTTCAGTGACCCAGAGTCCACATGTTCACAGACCACGGGAGCCAGAACCAGACCCCCAGGTGCACCCCCAGGGCGAGCCTGGCCCAGAGGACGGCTGGGTGGCCGGGCCCTCAGGCGGGGGGACGGGGCCCATGCCTGGAACCTGCCTTGTTCACAAGCCCCCTGGGGGCTCACCCACTTTGTAGAGGAGGCAGCGGAGTGGACAGGAATGCCCAGCCCTGCTGCCGAGGCTCAGGGGCCTTCAGGAGACGCAGGTCCTCCGGGAGCCACGAGGAAAAGGGCAGAGCTTTGCCTGCACACGCATGCGCTCGTGAAGATGCCTTATTTTCGTCGGGTCAGGGCCAGAGACAGTCCAAATGCTGGAAAGGGGACGGGACGGCATGGTATTCGTGCCCTGGGGGGCAGTGCAGGCCTCCAACGTCAGGGACAGGCCACACCAGCCCCTGGGGCGGGAAACGGGTCCTGTGGGGGACCCGGCAAGGGAAGTAGGTGGCTGATTGGAAACGGCTCTGTTCCTTGGTTGGGATGGTGGATACACACGTGCGTGCGATTTCAAACTCAGAAGTGAACACCTAGGATCGGGGCATTTTGGCGTCGGCTTATTAATTTCAATTACATATATTTACATAAAATACTGTGAATGAGACCCCCCCCCGCCTCTGGTAAGAAATTCACGATCCTGCCGTTGCCACCAGGTGTCCTTGGAAACGATCCCCACCTGCGTGCACAGGTGCGTGTATGTGCTCGCGCGGGCGGGCCCGAGAGAAGGGAGCATGTTGCTTCTCTGCAGGGCCCTGAGCGCACGATGTGGGTGCGAGGTGGCCGCCAGCACAGAGGGAACGTGCTGGGCGTTTCCACAGACGCCCAGTGCCCTGTGTCTTCCTGGAGCAGTTCACACCTTGGGGCCCGCCGTGAGCACCCCGGCGCCCTTCTCTGTTCTCCTTACTTAGAAATGACTGCCCAGGGCAGGGGCAGGTTCCAGTGGCATAAACCGAGGGTGATTGAGATGACATTATAAAATCCACCACTGTGTTCTGCACCAGCCTGGAAGGTCTGAGCAGTCCCTAGGATCCCAGGCCCCTGCTCCCACCTCTGCCCACGTCACCCTGCTCCACCCTACAAAGCCCTCCGTCAAGGCCACGTCCTGCCTGAGACGCCTCCTCCAGGGAGAGGGCTTTGCCCACGTGGCACCCAGAAGCTGTCCCGTGAGTGCCCCAGATGCCTACACGCAGCCCCTGATCCAAGGCTCCCTCCATGCTTGGGAAATGCTTCCAGGAGTGGCCACTGTGTGTAGTGGGCCTGACCAACTGGCCGGACCTCAGAGCCTGACCCAGAGCGGACCACCGGCTGCTGTCCCTGGACAGCTTCTCAGCTGGGAGGGCTGGGGCCCCTGCAAGCCCCGGCTCTGGCCTCAGGGAGACCCTGGCTCTGGACCCCCCCAACATGTGTGACCTCCCAAGGCCCCGGCGTCCTTTCTCAGAAGTGTCTGGATGGTGGAAGTGAGCAGTGCCCCCATCCTGAGAGGACAGAGAACGCTGGTCCCAGCTCAGCTTTGGAATGGACAGAATGTTTGTGGGGGCCAAGTGGCCCAACTCAGAAGCCACTGAGAGCTGGAGGTCGGTTCAGATAGGAAGTGTTTGTGTTTCACTGTAGGAGTGGGGGATTGAGGGATCAGGGCACTGTGTGGGCTGCTCAGGCCTGGGGAGACAGGTGCAGACCTGGGAGGTCAGGAGGCAGGACATGTAGACGCCTACACTGCACTGTGCGGAGGGTGCTGGGGCTGGAGAGGCTAAACCCGCAGGTCGGGAGCATGGGGGATCCCGTTTGCTCCTACTTGGCTTGAAATGGATGAGGGCAGAGCCTGCCACCCTGAGCCCCCTGTCCTTCGCCGGCGCCCAGTCACTGAGTAGAAGGAACGAATAAGTGAGTCACAAGATCATGACGACGAGTCTCCAGCGTCCCTCACTGTGGGTCCTAGGTATTGGGGGGACACAAAGTTTTGCAACCCCACCTTGAGGTATTTCAGTGGAGCATCATCCCAAATCCAGCAGACACACACAGAGGCCAGGAGGGACGTCTTGCCGGCTGTGCATCTACGGAAAAGCCGGAAGGGATGCCTGCAAAGGCGTCCTGGTCAGCAAACGGGGACATGACGGGGAGGACGCCCCCAGCACGCCGCGGCCCTGCACCTGTCCGTGCACACGCACGCGGAGCCCTCCGCCCGCCGTCCCCCGGCAGGACGGGGCTCATCCCGCTCACCTTGTGTGCCCCGGTGGGTGTTCAGTGCGTGTTCTCTGTGTGGACAGAGGAGAGGGAACGCCTCTCTCCGGTTTCCAGCTGTCTGTGCAGGGTCAGCCCACCACACCCACGGAGGATTTAGGAAAACTCTGGGCCACCCCACAGACCCAGGCCCAGACCCATGGCCAAGCCCTCCTCGGGCCCAGCGCCCGGGACGAGCACCAGGCATTTGGTGGCTTTCTCTCTCTCGGAAAAGGACGGAAGGAAAGGATTGTCCTCAGAAAGACAGCAGGACCTTGGCACGCCTGCCGGCAGAGACCAAGGCAACATACTGACCACACACACCCAGCCGGGCGCGCAGAGCCTGCGGTAGACGTGAGCCGCGCTGAACGTGGTGCTGGGGAGACGCGGCAGCCGCGTCCACCGCCTCCCACGCCCCCCCACACACACACACACCTGACTCCCTGGTCGGAGCCTCTCCCGCCAGCCCGGACTCCAGAGCGGAGCCCGCCCGTGGGAAGGCCCCGACTCCGGGCACAGGACTGTCTAGGGCCCGGGAGACCACCGTGGGACAGGGCTGGTGGCCGGGGACCCCCCTCCCCTCCCACCTGCTGTCCTGGGAGGACGTGCTGGGCAGGGCGCTCCCCCCACGGGGCCTGCAGCAGCTGCTCACTCGTGTTGAGGGGAGCAAATGAGAAAACAGAGGAGGCAGAAAAGAACTCCCTGCGGAGCCTCCCAGAGGTCTCCTCGCCAGGGCAGGCGCAGCTGACCCCACCCCAAAGGCCCTCGGCTGCAGGAAACAGCACCCTGGCGTCCCCAGCAGGGAAGGGGAAGGGTGAAAACTTCACAGAAAGGGAAGGGAGGAAGGAAGGAAGGGAGGAAGG
>NW_023270699.1:1115705-1119675 GCF_011800145.1 Mirounga leonina
AGGAGGCAGGGAGGAGGCGGGAAGGGAGGCAGGGAGGAGGCAGGGAGAAGGGAAGGGAAGGAAGGGAGGAGGAGCGGGTGCTGGCAGCAGCCCAGAGACACCAAAGGGCCCAGGCCTGGCAGGGGCGCAGGCTCGAGGCACAGGGAAGGCAGGGGTGCGTGAGGGGGTGCGGCCCCACACAAGTAAGGGCTGTAGATATTTCTGAGGACCGAACAAAAACCACTGAAGTGGCAGAAACGCAGGTGAAAGCGACCTGGAAATGTTTCCCCGGCGGACCAAGAGTCGTCGAGGCGCGTGGACCGTACCGTATCCTGCGCGGCTCTCGAGTCCAAGAAAGAAGCACAGAGGCCTCCCGGGCGCATCTAGATTCCCGAACTTCTAAAAACATCCCACGTGCTTCCAGGGAAGAAAGGAAGGCGGAGAAGGACATGGAGCTTGTCCAGGGAGCGAACATCAGCCCCTCCCCGCGCGACTCCGCGGGCCGCCTGTGCGGGGTCGGGGGCTCGTGGCCCTCCCCTCCTGGCCGGGGCCCCGCAGGTGTCCCAGCGGCCCCTCCAGGCCGGGGCCCCCTCCTCAGGCGGGTCATCAGAGTTCCGGCCACATGGAGGGAGCTCCTGCGTGGGCAGGCCTGTCCCTCAGCACCGCTGCCCCCCGTGGGGCGGCCGCGGCCTCCTCGGCCACCGTCCAGTGTGCGGCTGAGCCCCTGCAAAATCTACGTCCGGGACCGAGGAGGGCAACGGACTCGCCAGTTCTAGAAAACGTTCTTCCCAGTGCTCTCATCGGAGGGGACCCCTTCAGTGTCAAGAAACAGAATGCCCGACTCAAACCAGCTGCAACAGGAACTTGTTAATAAATCTTGACTTTTGTAAGGAGACGGTCCGAGACCGGGCAGGCTTCCAGCAAGACGTGATCAGGCTCCCACGTTTATCCGCTGATGCAGCCCACCCACCACCCGTCCGTCCTGTCCTCAGGGCGGCTTCCCTCTTGATGTCAACAAAGCTGCTAGTTCCTGCCTTCACGACCACATGCCACGAGACAGAGGGGGAGAGAGGGAGCCCAGGCTACTGCTCTCCCAGACTTCCTCATAGAGGCCACGAGAGTGCCCTGCGGCTGAGGCCAGCCCCTCCTGCACCAGGGCAACCCTGATTCCGCTAATCAGAGCACCACCCTCACTGCGGAGGGGAGGGGTGAGTGTCCCATCGCAGGCTGCATGGGGGACCGTGGACACGCAGCCAAAATCAGGACACTTACCAAATGAGGGGGGAAGGTGGCTGGGCCGGCAACCCAGATAGCACACAATGCAGCCCCCTCCCCGGGTAAGGTGGGGGGAGCCCAGCTGAGTCCTGGCTCCGGGGCTGGGGGCGGGGCCTTGCCTCTTCCCGCCTCATCCTCCCCTTGGTCCTGGACCAGGACTGGTCCTCAAACCACATCCCTTGCGCCCTGAGTTCAAGTGAAATCTCCTGGGTCTGCTGGAAACAGCCCCTGGTGCCACCCTGTTCTGGCGTGTGCCAAATGGCTGACCTTTGACCTTTGACAGGGTTGCACAATTCATGTCAGGAAAGGTTTTACTTGTTCTCCCTGGAAGCAAAGCTGAGGACCTCGTCGGGGTCTTTAGCCGTCCCTTACTACGTTCACGCCGTCCTTCTGCACCAAATCAGGGTCCACAGAGCCCTAGAGGGTTAAACTAGATAGTTACCCTCACCTGCAGGGAAGAGATGCTCGGGCCAGAGAGAATGCGGTTCCTTCTCAAGGTCAGGGGCAGCGGGGCAGAGCTGAGTCTCACCCCAAACAAATCCCCTAACTCGGGCCTTGGGCACAGAGCCATTCACGGGTCAGGGCATTTGTTCCTCTGTGCACACCGCAGTGTTTTCAGACTGAAATGGGGAAGAATCTTGTGCTTTTAAGGAGGGGTGCATCTGAAAAGAAAAGGGGGTGCCTGGGTGGCTCAGTCGGCTCAGTGTCCAACTCTCGGGCTCAGGGTCTTAGGATGGAGCCCCGAGCCCGGCTCTGCGCTCAGTGGGGAGTCTGCTTCTCCCTCTCCCTATGGCCCTCCCCCGGCTCTCTCTCTCAAATAAATCTTTAAAAATAAAAGAGGGGTGCATCCGGGCTGCTGCACGTTTGCTCAGCACAAATGGGGCAGGCGCGACTCCCCAGTCAGGGCAACCTGGGAGCCCATCAGCCCTCAGACTCTCGCTGGTCCTGGTTTCGGAACCAAGGCATCGGGAAACCAGAACGCGGACGGAATACGGGGTCTGGTCTTCACGGAGGTGGGAATGCCTCCCCGAGGACGGCACCAGCTCGCCTTGGCAGCGGCGTGAACCTGGAGCCGGAGCGAGAGAGGCCCATTTGACAAATTAAAGACGTGATGAAGGACAAAAGTCCCTGGAAATTTCCATCCCCGTGCTGGGGACCGCATCTGGTCCCCCCATCAGGACAGCAGTGCAGGAGGCTCTCCTCCTGCCAGGAAGCTCAGCAGGGCATGTTTCCACTCGGCCTGCGAAGGAAAAGTCAACTCTTAGCTCAGTGCTTTTTTCTAAACATGAGACACGTTCAAAGGCAGGATCCGGAAGACGTGTTTGTCTTGGAACCGCAACATCCTCGGTCCAGGCTGCTTGCTGTGCAGGGAGATGGGGTGGGATTGGACCAGGCCCAACGACACAGCTCTCTCGCGTGTGCCGGTTTAAATTATTATTTGTGTCTGCAGATTTGGGCATTTTCAAAGTACATTTATCGTTTTAAAATCCAGAGAGAACTTGAACACAACCTTGAGGTCCATGCAAGAGGCAAGGCTGTGGTCGATGGCTTCCCCACCCCCAGCCCCTTGCCTGGAACACCAGCAATTCACAGATGTTTCCAGAAACCCGCAATTCCAGTTTCTCGGGTGGCTTTGTGGTTTTCCCTGCAGCTTTCTTGGGAACACAAAAAAACTTCACATATTTGAGGTGAACAATTTGATATGTATGGAAACTATCACTAAAATCAGGATCCTAAATGTAGTCACCCCAAAGTTTCTTCCTGCCCCTTTGTAATCTCCCGTCCCCAGACAACTGCTGACCTGCTCTGTCACTTGCGATTAATTTGCATTTCCCAGAACTTCACAGGGAGGGAGTGGTCAGCATGCACACTTCGTAGCCTGGCCTCAGAGCATGAGTCGGCAGAACCCTCCGCGGCTCACCTGGCTGTGGGTCGTGCTGGCTCGAGGCTTCCGTCCTCACCGTGCGCTCAGCTACAGATCCACCTGGGGCGGGACCGGGGGCGAGTTCCAGTTTGGGGGGATTATACCTAAAGCTGCTGCGAATGCGAACTTTTGTTTCTCTTGGGTAAACACGGAGCAGTGGGATAGCTGGGCCATAGGAAAGGTGTGTCTTTAAGTTTTTAAGAAAATGCCGGCCACTGCGAGGTGTCTCGTCCCCACGGCAGCGTGTGGCAGTTCCAGACGCACTGACCCCCCCGCCCCCGCCTCACCCCAGGACCTGGTGCTCAGTCCCTCTGGTGTGAGCTGTCCCAGTGGGCGGGGTGCCATCTGGCTGATTCATCAGAGGTAAAATCCTTGCTTTTGTCCCTCCCTGATAAAGTGTTTTCTTTTTAAAAAAATAAACTTTACTTATATAACATTTTAGGTTTATAGAGAAATTGTAAATCTATTACAAAGATTTTCTACATGTACCTTGGCCCCTTTATAAGCATCTCACATCGGTATGGTCCATTTGTTACAATTAACAAACCAATAATAATACGTTATTATTAACTAAGCATTCAGATTTCCTCAGTTTCCCCTAACGTCCCCCTTCTGTCCCAGGATCCCGTCCAGGACACCACGTGACACTGATCATGTCCCTTTACATCTCCTCTTGGCCGAGACAGTTTCTCTGATGACCCTGACCGTTGGGAGGAGGACCAGCCAGGCACTTGGGGGGATGCCCCTTGTTGGGAGGAGGACCAGTCAGGCATTTGGGGGATGCCCCTTGTT